>NC_028352.1:24951875-24963605 GCF_000741045.1 Vigna radiata var. radiata | reverse complement strand
ACACATAGAGAGAAAAATAAGGACCACCAATTTTTATCACATTCAATAATGTTTGAGTTGAAAATAACACATAGAGAGTAATGGTGACTACCATCGGTTGGAGTTGGTGATGCTACACACAGAAGAAAAAAGGTGACCACTACATTATATGATCTGAAAATTCTTGAAACTAAAAATGGCACATAGAAAGATAATGATAATAACTACACATGTGATGGTCAAACATTTCAATTAGACATTTGAACAAAAATTAAGAAATATTTAACAAAAGTTAATACAATAATAAAATTTAAAACACTTACACAATAGAAAAAGACTTAAAATTATAAAAAACTGTATATCCAAAATATTTAAAATATAATTGATTGGATTTATTTTTCATAGAATTAAAACGTGTATAAAAATAAAAAAATATAAATAAAATTTGTGTGTGTATAAAAATAATAGTGACTTCCACATCCTGTCATATTGTAGGCTATAAGAGTTAAATCTGGCACACTTAGAGAGAAAAATAAGGACCACCAATTTTTATCACATTCAATAATGTTTGAGTTTAAAATAACACATAGAGAGTA
Organism: Vigna radiata var. radiata; assembly: GCF_000741045.1. Classification (NCBI taxonomy): domain Eukaryota; kingdom Viridiplantae; phylum Streptophyta; class Magnoliopsida; order Fabales; family Fabaceae; genus Vigna; species Vigna radiata. Next base: position 24,963,030 of record NC_028352.1, on the reverse strand, counting down.
ATGGTGACTATCATATGTTGGAGTTGGCGATGCTACACACAGAAGAAAAAAAGTGACCACTACATTCTACGATGTGAAGATTCTTGAAACTAAAAATGACACACAGAAAGATAATGATAATAACTACACATGTAATGATGGTCAAACATTTCAATTAGACATGTGAACAAAAATTAAGAAATATTTAACAAAAATTAATACAATAATAAAATTTAAAACACTTACGTAACAGTAAAAGACTTAAAATTATAACAAGTATATACCCAGAATATTAAAATATAATTAATTGGATTTATTTTTTATAGAATTAAAACGTGTATAAAAATAAAAAATATAAATTAAATTTGTGTGCGTATACGTATGTATAATTGTAACAATTGCGTAAGTTTTTAATTTGCCTATTATATGTATAAAAATTTACACTAACCTTAATTAGGAAAATTGTTACAAATGCAATTTTAAAAATAATTATTATAAAATAAACGCGTTTTCCATGACAATTCATCATTTAATAACACGGGGACAGTGTATGTTCTTAATAACTAGGACACTAATTTAGTCTTTTAGGATTAAACAATATATTGTTTGAAAGATATTAAGATAGTTATAAGATAAATTTGAATTTATTATATATTTCTTTATAGTTTTAATCAAAATAACTAAGAAAAAACAGTAGTAGAATTAGATTATGACAAAATTTAGAATATAAATTGATTTATGAGATGAAATAAACCTTCTAATGAAAAGATTGAAAGTTAAAAGAAAATAGGATTGAAAGAAAAGATAAAAGAGTAAAAATTGAAATTTGAATTTCAAAAAACAGTACTAAAGTTTAAAATGATACAGAAAGAACCAATAATAATGATACAACTTCTTAAAATGTTCCAGTGTGATGCATTTGAAGATCATACATAAAGAAAAAATAATAGTTATTTTTCATCCTGTTATATTAAAAACTATAAGAGTTAAATATGGTATACTTAAAGAGAAAAATAACGATCATCAATTTTTATCATATTTAATAGTGTTTGAGTTGAAAATAACACAGAGTATAATGGTGATCACCATTTCTTAGAGTTGGTGATGTTACACAGAGAAAGAGAAACAATGATCATTGCATCCTGTGATATGAAGGTTCTTGAAACTGAAAATAATACACAAAAATATGATGATAATAACTATGTATTTGATATTCAAACATTTCAATTAGACATGAATAAAAATGAAGAAAAATTTAACAAAAATTAAAACAATAATAAAATTTAAATTTTAAATTTTAAAACACCTAAATGATAAAAAAAAATTAAAATTATAAAAATGTATATTCTAAATATTTATAATATAATTGACTAGATTTCTATTTCATCGAATTAAAACGTGTAAGATTAAAATTGTATGCATAGTTCTATCAATGTTGTAAGATTTTAATTTGCCTATATTATTTGTATACAAAATCTACACTAACCTTAATTTGAAAAATTATTACAAATGCATTTTGAAAAATTATTATTATAATTCCAGCTATGAAAATTGATCATTTAATAACACGGGAATGCGTATGTTCTCAATAACTAGGAGACTAATTTAGTCTTTTAGGATTAAACAATATATTGTTTAAAAGATATATATTAAGATAATAAATTTGAATTTATTATATATTTCTTTATAGACTTAATCAAAATACCTAAGAAAAATTAACACTCCTGGCCGTGAATGGCCGATGCTTTCCTTCGAAAAAGAACCAGTTATATTTACAAATATAAAGTAATTTTTAAATCTTATATTAAGTAATTTCCATCTACTTGTAATAAGATATTATTTATTGTTATAAAAAAAAGAAAAAAAACCAATTCCATTTGAAAGTGTATAGTAAACTTCTAAATATTATATTAAGTAATTTCCATCTACTTTTAATTCAAATATTAATTATTGTGCTATAGAAAAAAAAATAATTAACTATCATAATAATAGTTTTTTTTAACAATATTTAAAATGAAAAGTCACAACATAATTCAATATATTTTTAACATATAAATCAGTATTCTTATCATTACAAAAATAATTTTAAGTTTTTCTTTTCTAAATTCGAATTTTTCTGTTCTGATTGTTTTCATTAAACTTTTATCTAGGTATTAATAAAATGTCATTCAGATAACTCATTATTGTATTAAATATATTGATAAAGTGTTTATAATGATTCAAATTTTTCTAACAATTTTATCATAGTTAGTTTATTTTCTTTATAAAATTCTTAAAAGGAAAAGTGAGAACTCATAAATTTCATATAATTTACAAAGATTACTTTACTTTCTAGAAGATGATTGAGACTCTAGAAAACCATGAGTTCCGAGATTTGATTTTAATAAAAATTATTTTATTCTAAGATTATTATGCCACGAGTAGCAATTTAAAAGTACAAACAAAGCAATGAAAACGTTTGATTGGAAATATTGTCCACAAGAAAATTTAAATTTATTATAAATTTTTTACTAATTTCAAATTCTAAAAATAAAGTGGTATTTCCCATTTTGTAGTAGTGGTAAAAATTAAAAAATTAAAAATTAAATATTGCTATTATAGATTCAAAAGAACTAAGTTTTTAATTTAGAAAATTGCAAACACACTTAATTTAAGTAATATAAAAACTAGTTGTAGAATTGAAAAAAAAAATAGTAAAATTAGATTTTGACAAAATTCAATATATAAATTCATTCATGAGATGAAATAGAGTCCAAAATGAGAAGATTGAATGTGAAAATTGAAAAAAGAAAAGACAAAAGTGTAAATATTGAAATTTGAATTACAATAAAAGAGTACTAGAGGTTAAAATGATATAGAAAGAATATATAATAATGACATGATTTCTTATAATGTTAAAAGGTATTGGACTTGAAAATGATATATAAAGAACAAATAATAGTGACCATCAAATCATCTTATATTGAAGGTTATAAAAGTTAAATTTGACACACACAAAGAGAATAGTAATGATCATCACATCTTATCACATTGAATCTTGTTGGAGTTGAAAATAATACAAAGAAAGAGTCATGGTGACCACCATCTATTGGAGTTAGTAATGTTACACACAAAAAGAGAAATGAAGACCACTGCATGTTGTGATCTGAAGATTCTTGAAACTGAAAATAATACACAGAAAGATAAATGGCACGCAGAAATATAATGACAATAACTACACACATGTGATGTTCAAGCATTTTAATTAGTCATGTGAGTAAGAATGGAATTTTTTTTTAACAAAAGTTAATACAATAACTAAACATTCAAAAGAACTAAGTTTTCAATTTAGAAAATTGCAAACACACTTAATCTAAATAATACAAGAACTAGTTGTACAATAGTAAAATTAAATTAGATTATGACAGAATTCAAGATATAAATTGATTTATAAAATGAAATAAAATCCAACATGGGAATATTGAGAGTGAAAATTGAAAGAAAAAAAATAAAAGAAAAAATATTAAAATCTGAATTATAGTAACATAACTTGAAGGGTGTTAGAACTTGAAAATGACACATAAAAGGAAAAATAATAGACACTACCATATCATGTCATATTGAAGGTTATAAAAATTAAATTTGGCATACACAGAAAGAATAATAATGATCATTTACATCCTGTGATCTAAAGATTCTTGGAACTAAAAATGATATAAACAAATAATGATAGTAACTAAATATGTGATGTTAAAACATTTCAATTAGACATGTGAGCAAAATTAAGAAATAATTAACAAAAGTTAATATAATAATAAAATTTAAAATACCTAAATAATAAAAAGAAGAACTAAAATTGTAAAAAAGTGTATATCCAAAATATTTATAACATAATTGACTGGATTTATTTTTCATAGAATTAAAACGTGTATAAAAATAAAAAAATATAAAAACTGTGTGTGTATATTTTCATACAAAACTGTGTGTGTATATTTTTATACAAAATATTTAGTCTTTTAGAATTATATATATTGTTTAAAATATATTAAGATAATAAATTTGAATTTATTATTTAGTTCTTTATAGTCTTAATGAAAATACCTAAGAAAAATTAACATTCGTGGCCGTCAATGGCCGATGCTTTCCTTCAAAGAGAACTAATTATACGTACAAATATAAAGTAAATTTTAAATCTTATATTACGTAATTTCCATCTATTTTTAACTAAGATATTACTTATTATTAGGCTTGGGCGGAGTTCAGACTAACTGATTTATAATTAACTATAAATTTTCATAATATAATTGAGTGAAGTATACTTTGTTCACCCCTATATTATGTTATTCTAAAAAAACTATAAATTTTTATAGTATAGTGCAATATAGCCTACCCCTACTTATTATGTTATAAAAGGGAGAAAAAAAACCAATTCCATTATTTGAAAATATATAATAAACTTCTAAATCTTATAATAAGTAATTTTCATCTACTTTTAACTAAGATATTATTTATTATGTTATAAAAAAAAGAAAAAAACCAATTTCATTCGAAAGTATATAGCAAACTTCTAAATCTTATATTAAGTAATTTGCATCTACTTTTAATTCAGATATTATTTATTATGTTTTAGAAAAAACAATAATTAACTATCATAATAATAGTTTTTTTAACAATATTTAAAAAAGAAAAGTCACAAGTTAAACATAATTCACTATATTTTTAACATATGTATCACTATTCTTATCATTACAAAAATAATTTTAAGATTTTCTTTTCTAAATTTGAATTTTTCTGTTTTCATAGTTTTCATTAAGTTTTTATCTAGTTATTAATAAAATGTTATTTAGATAATTCATTATTGCATTAAATATATTTATAAAGTGTTTATGATGATTTAAAAATTTCTATCAATTTTATCTCAGAAATAAAAATTATAATTTAAAGTAATTTATCACAGTTAAATTATTTTCTATATGAAAGTTCTTTAAAAGAAAAATGAGAACTCAATAAAATAAAGTACAAAGTACATTGGAGGAGGAGCATCATTACATATTTCTATTATAGATTCATAAGAACTAAGTTTTTAATCTAGAAAATTACAAACATACTTAATCTAAATAATATAAAAACTAGTTGTAAAATTGAAAAAGAAAAAAAGATAATAGAGTTAGATTTTGGAAAAATTAAAGATATAATAAATTCATTTAGGAGAAGAAATAAAGTCCAAAAATAGAAGATTGAGTGTGAAAATTGAAAAAGAAGATAAAAGAGTAAATATTGAAATCTAAATTACAATGAAAGAGTACTGGAGGTTAAAATTATGAAGAAAGATTCAATAATGGTGATGTGGTAGATAGGAGAGACTTTTAGTCCTATATATAGACATATAAACATCTCTTGTAATCACTTTTGAGCATATTGAATTGTATTATGTTGAGAAAACTCTAGAGCAATTCTACCTTGAAAGTCAAGGTGAGAGAATCCCAAAGGATCTCCTCTGGCCACCTTTCATCTCACACTTTCATTTCTCTCATTTTCACATCATAATTTCTCACTCTCACCAATCAACAACGTCCTTGTGGCTCACATCAGGCCTACTGCCACGCATACACGATATCTCTCTCGAGATCTCTTTCTCGCGAACTCAACACCATATCTTCATTTGCACAACACATATCATTCTCGCGCAAGGCTCGTTTCCTCTCCATCGACTCCACGACCAAACGCATCTTCCACCACGAACCACAGTTTCCTCACCTCCACCGTAAGTTTTCTCACTGAACCATTTCTCATATTCGTATTCTCCTCGCCTTTTTCCTCACCTTGGACCAATTGATGTTACCTTTTCCTTCTTTTTCACCGATTGAAATCAAATTCTAACCATATCCACCGATTAAACCACCATACCACTCCGGATCTTGAATCTCCACCGAACTATCCTCGAATCTAGGGCTTGTTCATCACTGTTCCTCTTCAACTCCAAGACCTAGGGTTCATAGTTCTATTCCTTTGCTTCTGTTGTCTTCACCGGTTCGTTAGCTCGATCTGTGGCAGATCTCATGTTTCTCGCTGATTCGCCTCGGAGCGGAGCTATCAAATGGTGACACAATTTCTTATGATGTTGAAAGGATTTGAAAATTATGCATAAAGAAAAATAAGAGCGACCACCATATCATGTTATATTGAAGGTTATAAATGTTAAATTTGGCACACACAGAGAATAATAATGACCACCACATATTATCACATTGAATATTGTTGGAGTTGAAAATAATACACAGAAAGTAATGGTGACAAGCATCTCTTTGAATTGGTAATGCCACACACAGAATGAGAAATGGTAACCACTGCATCCTATGATCTTGAAGATTCTTGGAACTGAAAATTGTTGAGATTGTTGACAACACAATTTCTATATCAATCTAGTTTTTGATGATGAGAACACATTGCTTAATAACAAGTACATGTTGTTGTTGCATTACATGTTCTTATGCTGATTAAACTGTAATACTTGTTGAACATGTGTATGTGTATGTACTATGTTACATGTTCTTGTGTTGATTGATTGATATATTTCTGGAACATGTGTATATGCTTTAATGTGTTGTGTGCTATGCATCAATTCTTATGTTTTATTGCACATATTTTAAAGCAAGAAATCACAAGCACTTTTACGAACTTATTCTTGTGCTACAAAGTTCTAGTACAGTCGAATACATTGCTAATGGATTCGACTATGCTAAAACCTTTGTACAGATTTTGAGAATCAGTGCTATATGCTGTTTTGAGAAGAAAAGAATTTCAAAATGTTTGACATTGTGATAGTCGACATTGTATTTTACATATTCGACTGTATCTGTTCTTTGTTTTGGAATTCTGTTATGCTCTTGCACTCTAACGACTATATTTTTAAAAGTTAGTTGAGCATTGATGACTTGGTCACATGTATTGAATGTGTTCTGTTATTTGTTGACCATAGGCTACTAAGTTGACTAAAATGTTATAACTATATAATACAATCAACTGAATTAGTAGTACATTCGATTGAGAATCTCACTGTTTAACAGAAATCTATCAATAGACTGAACACTAGTTTGTTCAGAGACTTTTGATGATCTAACAATTTCATTTTTGTTTTAGATTTCTCGTTACTCTAAGAATTATCCAAGAAGACGGTGGTGATCTTTCTTGAAAGAGATTCAAAGAGGAGATTCAATTGCGCATTCATTGGCTAATCAATATCTGCACAAGAAGGTGCTTTTGTGATTGATCGTGTAGGCTTGACATCCTGTGAAGACTGCTGGAATTGGACCTGTTGTGATACAGGGGGATAGTTCACTTTGAGGATTGTTCAAAGTGGTGTTGCAGATTGAAGAAGAGGGGATTCTTGCTGGAAGTTTGATTGTGTTGTGCAGCTATACTTTGATTTTGGGTTAGAGAGGAGATTTATATTCTTGACGTGGAGGTCTTCTATAAATTCTTTGTTGTAAAAACAACAACCATTATAGTGCATTTGCTTCCTAGGATGGAAGGACACTAGATGTAGGCATTGTTGGCCGAACCAATATAAAAATCTGTGTTTGCATTTCTCTATCCCTTATCTTTTATATTCCAGTCGACTTTATTCTTTACGCAGTCAACTACGTAATTTCTGCTACATACATATTCTGATTGCCTGCAATTCAAGAAATTTCAAAAAGCTTTATACTTTGATTTCAAGATTGCGAAAAGAAAGTGTTTTTGAAACAACACCAATTCACCCCCCCCCCCTCTTGGTGAAATAAAGAAGCCAACCTGTTTTCAAAAAAAAAAATGACACTCATGGTACTCACATGTGATGTTCAAGCATTTTAATTAGACATGTGAGAAAGAATGGAGAAAAATTTAACAAAAGTTAATACAATAACAAAATCTAAAATCTAAAATATCTAAATAATAAAAAAAGAATTAAAATTTTAAAAAGTGTATATTATAAATATTTATAATATAAAGAAAAAAATAATAGTGACTATCAAATCATGTTATATTGAAGGTTATAAGAGTTAAATTTTGCACACATAATTAGTTTATCATAGTTATTTTAAGGTTTATATCCTCATTTGGTCCTCGTATTTGTGTGCCAATCTCATGTGGGTCCTTTTTTTTTTCAGTCTCAATCATGTCCATAAACTTGTAAAAATGAGCCAATTAAGCCCTCTCCGTTAAGTTATCACTAACGCCGTCTGCTGATGCTGAGTTGTAATTTGTTTTAGTTGACGTGGCAATGTGTATTAAATTAGATGAGTGTTCTGTTGTATAATGAAGCATTCCACATGGCAACCACGTGTTATGTTGTTAGCCCTAACACTTAACATTTAAAGCAACCCTGACATCTAAAGTCTTAGACATGTTCGTGTTGGGGAAGAAGAGTTCTGGAAGCACTGTTCAGCTTACGAAATGTCTGTTTCATCTTCTTTTTACAAATGCACGAGTTGGGGCTTTCAATAGAGTTTTGCCAGTGGGAGCAGGTTGGGTGTAAAACCCACTTACTTTTGTGGTCAGAATGTAGTCTTGCGCATTGCCAGAACCCCTAAAAACAAGGGCAAAAGATTTTGGGGTTGCCTTAACTTCAAGGTAAGTTTAATGGAAGCAGAAATGTGACTTTTTTATGGTTTTGTTTTTCCACAGGGTGGGAGTTTTGATTTCGTCGACGAGAGAGTGTGTTTTCTTCTTCCACAGGGTGTGAGTCTTCTTCCACAAGGTGAGAGTGAAGATTTCGTTGGATGCAACTTCTTTCAGTGGTGCAGTGAAGAAGTAATTGATGAATGAAATGTGGTGAATGTAGAATAAAAGAGTGCAAGTGAAAGAAATGAAGAAGTGGGTGGAAGTTTGATGAAGATGGAACAAAGTCTGATGAAGATGGAAGAAAGAGATGTTGAAAAGTTGAAAATAACTTGTTTGGAGAAAAGTCTTGTTATTTTGGAGAAATGGTTGAGGTGTTAATGGGGATGGTGTTTGTTACATGTGTTTGTAATGTAATTGTGATATCAATGATGATGAAACTAGGTTGATTTCTTAGTGGAAGTTTATGTAATGTAATTTGATATTTCGAATGTTATTATCTGTTTTATTTATAAAGGTGACTTGTAATGATGTTTAATACTGTCTTATTTGATTTATTTAATTTGATATGGGCAGAATAAGTTAAAAAAAGTGCAAAAGTAACATCATAAAACAGTGGTCAATAACCATCATGCATAACATAACAAAAGAAACTTGATAGGCACATTTGTCTTACATTATGAAATTACACCAAAAATACTGATATTACTTCATCAGTAAATATGACTTCATCAGCACAAATTAACAAAAAAAAAAAAACTGATATTACATTGTTCCTTCATCATTATAGATTACGTGACATTTAAAAGACCGTGTTTAAAATGGAATTAAATATGACTTCATTTATCAGTAAGAGGCATAATAGACTCCGGAGTAATAGGCACATCTGTTGGTGGAGGTATTGTGAGTTGTGTTTGTTGAGTAGGTTGGTCAACATGCACATCTGTTGTTGTTGGAGGTATTGTCACTTATGTTTGTTCACTAGGTTGGTCATGAGGCACATCTGGTGTTGTAGGTCATTGTGGACAAGATCTTTTGTTGTGTCCAAGTTTTTTGAAGAGAGCACATGTTTTTTCGCTCCCACCCTTTCTTAATTCAACGTCATTCTTCTTCAACTCCTAAGCCTCTAGTTTTCGTTTTTTCTTAGGCCTTCTTGGCATTGTCCTCTTCTTTGGGGATAATACATTTAGATATGAAGTTATGTTCCAGACAAGTTGACCATTAATAGGATAAACGATGGTGTTGTAGGTCTTTTCATAAGTAGACTTCCTAAACCAATGCCTAGTGTAGTCTTCTGCATTTAAATTTAAGAATTTCATTGTAGTAATGGCGCGAGTGCAAGGAATGCCAATAATTGATGTGATGACCATCTGTTAGTTTTAAACCTTATTTTAAAGTAATTTATCATAGTTAGTTTATTTTCTATATAAAGCTCTTTAAAAGAAAAGTAAGAACTCATTAGAGCACATTGGAGGAGGAGCTTCATTACATATTTCTATTATAGATTCAATAGAACTAAGTTTTTAATTTAGAAAATTACAATTTAAATAATAAAAAAACTAGTTGTAGAATTGAAAAAGAAAACAAGATAGTAGAGTTAGATTTTGGCAAAATTCAAGATATAAATTCATTTACGAGAAGAAATAGAGTCCAAAATGAGAAGATTAAGTGTGAAAATTGAAAGAAAAGATAAAAGAGTATATTGAAATCTAAGTTACAATGAAGGAGAACTAGAGGTTAAAATTATGAATAAAGACCCAATAATGGTGACACAATTTCTTATAATGTTGAAAGGATTTGAAAATGATGCATAACTAAAAAATAAAAGTGACCAACCAGATCATGTTATATTGAAGGTTATAAATGTTAAATTTGGTACACATAGAGAATAGTAATGACCACCATATATTATCTCATTGAATATTGTTGGAGTTGAGAATGATAGAGAGAGTCATGGTGACCGACATCTGTTGGAATTGGTAATGCCACACACAAAAAGAAATGGTAACCACTGCATCCTATGATCTTGAAGACTTTTGGAACTGAAAATTGCGCACATGGTAGTAACTACATACATATGATGTTCAAACATTTTAATTATACATGTGTTAAAGAATGAAGAAAAATTTAACAAAAGTTAATAGAATAACAAAATCTAAGATTTAAAATATCTAAATAATAAAAAAAGAATTAAAATTTCAAAAAAGTGTATATTATAATATAAAGAAAAAATAATAGTGACTATCAAATCATGTTATATTGAAGGTTATAAAAGTTAAATTAGGCACACATAGAGAAAATATTAATGACCACCAAATTTTATCACAGAAAATATTGTTGGAGTTTAGGATAATACACAGAGAGATTCATGGTGACCACCATTTCATGGTAACCACCATATGTTGGAATTGGTAATGCCACACATATAAAGAGAAATGGTGACCATGACATCCTATAGTCTTGAAGATTCTTGGAATTGAAAATGGAAAACAAAAAGATAATGATAGTAACTACACACATGTGATGTTCAAGCATTTTAATTGCACATGTGAGCAAGAATGGAGAAATATTTAACAAAAGTTAATATAATAATAAA
>NC_028352.1:24880609-24951125 GCF_000741045.1 Vigna radiata var. radiata | reverse complement strand
TTTAAAAATTTAAAAATCAAAATTATAAAAAAGAATTAAAATTATAAAAAATTATACATTATGAATTTGTATAATATAAAAAAATAATAATACTGACCACCAGATCATGTTATATTGAAGGTTATAAGAGTTAAATTTGGAACATACAGAGAGAATAGTAATCACCACCACATTTTATTATATTGAATACTGTTGGAGTTTAGGATAATACANAGAGAGTCATGGTGACCAACATCTGTTGGAATTGGTAATGCCATACACAGAAAGAGAAATGGGAAGCACTCCATCTTATGATCTTAGATTCTTGAAACTGAAAATGACAAATATGGTAGTAACTATACACATCTGATGTTCTAGCATTTTAATTAGACATGTGGGCATGAATGGAGAAAATATAACAAAAGTTAATACAATAACAAAATTTAAAATTTAAAATATCTAAATAATAAAAAAGAATTAAAATTTTAAAAAATTGTATATTATAAATATTTATAATATAAAGAAAATATAATAATGATCACCAAATAATTTTATATTGAAGGTTATAAGAGTTAAATTTGACACACATGGAGAGAATAGTGACCAACACATATTATCACATTGAATATTGTTGGAGTTGAGGATAATACAAAGAAATGTTCATGGTGACCAACATCTATTGGAATTGGTAATGCCACACATATAAAGAGAAATGGTGACCACGACATCCTATAATCTTGAAGATTCTTGGAACTGAAAATGGAAAACAAAAAGATAATGATAGTAACTACACACATGTNATGTTCAAGCATTTTAATTGCACATGTGAGCAAGAATGGAGAAANATNTAACAAAAGTTAATACAATAACAAAATTTAAAATTTAAAATATCTAAATAATAAAAAAGAATTAAAATTTTAAAAAATTGTATATTATAAATATTTATAATATAAAGAAAATATAATAGTGACCACCAAATAATTTTATATTGAAGGTTATAAGAGTTAAATTTGACACACATCGAGAGAATAGTGACCAACACATATTATCACATTGAATATTGTTGGAGTTGAGGATAATACAAAGAAATATTCATGGTGACCAACATCTATTGGAGTTGGTAATGCCACATAAAAAGAGAAATGGTAACCATTGCATCCTATGATCTTGAAGATTCTTGGAACTGAAAATGACACACGAAAAGATAATGATTGTAACTATACACATGTGATGTTCAAGAATTTTCATTACACAAGTGAGTAAAAATGGAGAAAAAATTTTAAAAAATTTAATACAATAATTACATTTAAAATTTAAAAAATCAAATTAAAAAAGAATTAAAATTATAAAAAAAATTATATATTACAAAAATTTATAATATAAAGAAAAAATAATAGTGACCACCAAATCATGTTATATTGAAGGTTATAAGAGTTAAATTTTGCACACATAGAGAGAATAATAATGGCCACCACATATTATCACATTGAATATTGTTGGAGTTGAGAATAGTACAGATGGAGTCATGGTGACCACCATCTGTTGGAATTGGTAATGCCATATAGAAAGAGAAATGGTAACCAATACATCCTATGATCTTGATGACATAATCATCTCTCTCTACTTTAGATTGGAAGTTATTAAGAGTGTCAGAATAACCCCCCTAACATAGAGAATCCTATATTAATACATACACTATACATAACCATTTTAAGGACTTTTCCTTAAAATCCTTATAATATCATATACAATTCATATTCACAATCCCATCACGTAACACTTGTATCATATCCACATGTATCATTCATTAAACCTAAACAAAATCTCCAATATAAACAAGGGTGAAATTCTATACAACATATTTTAAACAAACATGATCAGAGATTAAAGAAAATAATCACAATGTTATCAGAATAGGGGTCACTCAGTGAGTAATATCACTTGCCTAGCAAAATACTGAGAAAGACAAGATCCAGACTTGTAGAGAGAAGTGATGCTCAATGCCATGAACCATCGCTTAGCATCCAAAAGTCAGAGAGCTCACTGACTTCGCAACACTTAGTGTCCAATTGGCCACTCAGGTCCTGGAGCCTAATGGCTCTCGGGCTTGGTAGTGCTCAACGTCACACAAGCCACTTAACGCTACACCGAAAGACAATAAGTTGGAAACTTGATCTGGATGCATTCAGGACCTATTCAAATGACCAAATTGGTATTGTTGGCACATAAATTGATTTGAAAACATGTTTGTAACTCATATTGAATATCAGAAAGTGTGAATTAGATAGTTCTTAGAGATGATACATTGAATGCCATTAGAGTTGGAGATGATACATATGAAGAGAATAGTGATAACTACTAAATCATATGACTTTGAAGATTGTTGGATTTGAAGATGATACACAAAGAGAATGATAGTGACCTCTACATCTTATAAAATTGAATATAATTAGAATTAGACATCACACACAAATTAATGATGATCACATATTTTATGACTTTGAAGGCTATTGAAGTCCAAGATGACAAAAAAAAAGTATGACCATCACATCTTATAATATTGAAAACTATTAAAATTGAAAACGTAACACGTATATTAATTGTGACTACCACATCCTATAATAAACAAAAATAAATACAATAAAGTACCATGTAAAATATAATAAAATATTATGTATAAAATCATGGTTATGCTAATCATTTTCGTAGAGTATTTATATAAAACTTTAATCTTTGATAAGAATTTTATCTCTTAAGAACCAAAAATATCACTAAAAATCTATCACAGATATTAATTTATATTTGGTATAAAGTTGTGGAAGGATCGCAACTCATTCTAAATAGGTTGGACGAGCTTCATCAGAGACAACTCGATGTATTGAGGTATTATATATTTTCTAAATTTGCTTCTATTCATAAAAGAAAAAAAATGATATATAATAAGTGACAAACAAAAGCATGCAAGAAAAGATGAAAAATATGCAGAAGCAGCATTCACGAGAGACAAATGTGTCTGCTGCAAACGACACTAGAGTGTGTGCAACATACAGCTGTTTTTTCAACATTCAAATTCTGAATTTCTGAAACCATAGAATCCCTTTTGTAGACCTAAACAGGGTTTAATAAATAAAAAAGCTAAATTTATTATGACAATGCTAATCACAGAGCATGTCTCTTTGTTACCTTGTTAAATAGTTTGACAGGAGGAACATAATTCTTTTTTAGTAAAATCTTTATTTTTATTCAGAAAGGTTAGTTTTCTTCTTCTTTCAAAAAATTATTGTGAAAATTTTATCTAAAAGTTTACTTTTTTGATATTTTTTTATATGATTATTTTTCATATTATCATGGGTAATATTATTTTTAAATTGAATATAGATGTTTGTTCTATTTTTATTTGCTCTTGGTTGAAAGATTGGGAAGCTCATTGAACAAAACGAAGAAGATAGCGACAAGTGTACCTAAATTAAATAGAAACAGACAAAGTGGTGCAAAAGAAGAAAAAAAGAAGTTACATATGCGATGAAAATTCAATTAAAACGATAACTCTCTGAAACAAAACATTTAGCAGTATTTCATGAAATTAAAAGTGACAGTGTCACTCAGATAAATAATAAAGAAAACAATAATATCAAAATTTAAACAAAAATTGCATTGAGCAAATCATAAACTCAATGATTTTCATAATCATCTAATCTAAATCACTGGTGGAAAATTAAGCTCCACCAGAGCCATACTTCTTGCCAAAGACTATGACCTGCAACTTGTCATAACCAGCCAGCACACCAGCACCGGCAACAGCACGAAGAATGTTAGCACCAGCTCCCTTAAACAATGACTTTGCACCCTCATTCTGAAGAATCTGTGTGAACGCATGCATGGAGCTCTTGTACTTCACAGCTTCACCAGATGTCATCATCATTCTTCTTCTCACCGTATCAATTGGGTATGAAGCTAAACCAGCACCATTCGTGATCAACCATCCAAGAGCAAAGCTAGCGAAAAAGCTATCCTGCAAACACCAAACAAAATCACATGTTATACACACACTTGGACAAAATCAAACATTCGACAATGTTATACTAAAAAAAGCATGAAATAATACCTGTAAAGAGCCGGTTAAGAGAACTGGTTTGAGAGAATCATACATTCCAAAGTAGAGGCCACGATACACAATGATTCCAACGCAGGAAATGTTGAAGCCACGGTAAAGACCAGCAACACCATCAGAAGCTAATGTCTTCCTGTAGACATCAACGAGGCCATTGAATTGCCTTTCTCCACCTTTCTTTGCAGCCTTGGCATCATTAGCCAGACGGGTACGAGCGTAGTCAAGGGAGTAGACAAAGAAAAGGGATGAGGCACCAGCAGCACCTCCTGAGGCCAAGTTACCAGCAAACCATTTCCAGTAACCATCCTTGTCTTTCTTGAAGTTGAAAAGCCTCTTGAAGTAGTCCTTGAATGCAAAGTTCAGTGCCTGATACAATCAAACAACAATGAATAATCATTCATCTGCATAATGAATGAATTTGCTAAGTTGATCAAAATAGTTACCTGAGTAGGGAAATAACGGATGACATTTGCAGTGTTACCTCTCCAAAGGGAACCAAAACCCTCTTCATTGATTGTCCTCTTAAAACAGTCACCAATACCTTTGTAGGGCTCAGAGAGTCTACCAGCTTTGATCATCTCATCCTGGTTCTGGATCAAGAGCTTGACGCGTTCAATGGGGGCAGCAGCAGTTTTGGAGACAGCAGCAGAAACTCCACCCATGAGAAAGTCAATGAGGAAGTTTCCCTTCTCAGCAGGAGCAGCAACAAACACAGGTGAGGCTGCAACAGCAGAGACATCAATTACGCCTCTGCATGCTGGCATCACTGGATACTGAAATGCTGCATTGTAGTGTTTCCCTGATGAGACAGCATTGGAGTAATTCTGGAAAGATCGCCTCTGGTGGTACAGTGGAAGGCCAGTTCGAAGATGCAGCTGACTTGCAACCTTCTCCATCACTCTAGGATGCTGAACCTGATCAACCATGATGTTTTTCCTGAACAATGCAACCAAACTTCGTCATGTAAAACCATCAAATCTTAATGAATGTGTGATATAATCTTAATGATAGACAGTAAATTCAATCACAAATCTTAATGAATGATAAGTTCACAGTATGACAATCAAACAATAGGTAAATTTCTAGACCGACAACAGAAACATGAGAAGAAAAAAACATAAACAATGAAAATATTGACAACCCTTTAACTCCAAAGTTAAAATTTTTGCAAAATGGAAGGGAGAGAACACGATCAAACATTCAAATTACATCGTGCAAAGAATTAAAATATGAAAAATTAAGGCAACAACCCTTTCATTTGTTCCAAATTATTAAAAATAAATGAAAACTTACTGATAGAGAGAAATTAAGGTTGAAAAAGTAACCACCAGAGGAAACTTGTTACGAAAGGGTGAGACAGAAGAGAAGGAAGATTACTAAAACGTAAGAAAGAAAAGAAGGAAGAGTGAGGTGAAAGGGTGTGAAAGATTAGCTTTAAAAGGAGTGTGAGTGGCTGTGCGAGTTTGTTGGAGAGGAGAAGACTCTCTAAAAATGGAATGAAACAAAAAGTTTGTTTATGAATACGTAGTTATAGGAGAAGGAGAAGCAGTTTTTAACACGATCAAACTGACTAGGTAATCTCACACCTTTTTTTTAATTTATCATTTTTGTTCTGTATTTTATATTTTGATTAATTAGATTATTTTTTGTTATACTTGAAATAAATAATTAGTAATATGTATGTAGTTAAGATTTTGAAATATTATTTGTAAATTTTATAATGAATTTAAAATATAATGTTATTTTGATATTGAGTTTTAATGGAATTTAAAATCAGAGTTGTTATTCATGCAAAAAAAAATATTATTTATAAATTTTCTTTTGATAAAAAAAATGAATCTATAGAAAATTATCTTTTTTCTTTCATTTTTACTTATCATTTTATTTATATTTATAATAAATAAAAATCATTTACAAAATAAATAAAAATGATCTATAATTAAATTGTAAAAATTATTTATATTTCTTTTTATAATTATAATTTTTTTATTTTTAATTACGGTAAACATATATATTTTCACTTATAACAATAAAATAAACAAGCCTATTATTTATTTATATATATATATATATATATATATATATATATATATAAGATTACAAATTAAATTTGTTCATAGAAATTTATTCTATATATTGGCATGTATTATGAGATTTATCTCAACACATCTTAATATTTTTAATTTTATATTACATGTCTTTATTGTGAGTTTGTTATTATCATATGAATGATACATTCAAATTGGTTAGATATGATGAAATCCATATTAACATTGTGATCCTAAAGTATATATAGATAAAGTGAATTTTAATAAAAGGAGAAAAATTCTTTTCATCTTTAAGAATTATAAATTTACCACACTAATAAAATCAAGATACTAAAATTGATATATGCGAAAACGGTATTTTATGGGTAAGTTTAATATATATATATATATATATATATATATATATATATATATATATAAAATAACATTACCCATCCAAACAATTTATAAAACAAATATTTTCATTCAATCATAATTAATATTTATCGTTTTTAATCTACTTTAAATTGATAATATAATATTATAATTAAATTTCTATGCTTTCTCTTAAATAACTAATAATGTTTTAGATAAAGTTCCAGTAAGAGTTCTTAATAATTTTAAATATTGTAATTAGATCTGTGTCAAAATATCATTTTTCTTATTGTTTCTGTTTGGTTGTGATATAACCTTGAAAATATTACGGGAGCAATGCAAAATGTTACCATAGGANCTGGGTTACGCAATCGAAAAATTGAATACGTTGGTGAAGATTGTATGCATATTTTTTTGTCCGTGCGGGAGAGGCCACGAAGCTAATTGTACTCTTACGTATAATGTTTTGTGGTAGTGATGCATTTTTTTGAATAATATTCAATAGAACAAATTGTATTTTTTTCACGCACTGTAAAAACACTCAGTTCTGTGGAAACATGTCTCTGAAAGCTTATGGCGTGATCATGCAGATTCTTCTTTCTAATGGATATCCATTTGCTTACTGATTATTTAACAATTTTCTGTTAATTATAAAGTTAAAAGCTTTACCATGGACAACACTGTAAGATTTTTATATTGTTAATAGAAATAATTTAACTTAATAGAAGTTGCTATTAGTTAGAAGGAGAACAGTGAAATTGACAAAGCCTGGTTAGACACATTGATTGAACATTACAAATTAAATTTGTTCATAGAAATTTATTCTATATATTGGCATGTATTATGAGATTTATCTCAACACATCTTAATATTTTTAATTTTATATTACATGTCTTTATTGTGAGTTTGTTATTATCATATGAATAATACATTGTTAGATATGATGAAATCCATATCAACATTGTGATCCTAAAATATTTAGATAAAGTGAATTTTAATAACGGAGAAAAATTCTTTTCATCTTTAAGAATTATGAATTTACCACACTAATAAAATCAAGATACTAAAATTGATATATGCGAAAACGGTATTTTATGAGTAAGTTTAATATATATATATATATATATATATATATATATATATATATATATATATATATATCAAATAACATTACCCATTCAAACAATTTATAAAACAAATATTTTCATTCAATCATAATTAATATTTATCGTTTATAATCTACTTTAAACTTGATAATATAATATTATAATTAAATTTCTATGCTTTCTCTTACCTAAATAACTAGTAATGTTTTAGATAAAATTAAATTATATATATATATATATATATATATATATATATATATAATTTTTTTAAATCACTACATATAAAAAAAAAGATATTATGAGTTTAAATTTTACTGGAAATATTGTTGGTGTGAGTTTTAATTATTTAAAATCAATATAAACATTTCATATCACAATTTATAATCAAATAGCAGTGAAAAAATAGTCATTTATTTATTATTTTCTCGATAGGTTTGGTATCTATTTGTCTCTACTTAATTATTTTTTCTTTTTATACAATTTATTCAAGTTTTCTTTATTTTTTTCCCATGGTTTTTATGTAGTATGCATCTAGAGCTGTCAAAACCGACAATTCGGTTTCATCCATCACATGTTGGTTACTTAGTGAGTCAATCCAACCCGGCTCATTTATTAGCGAGCCAAAAAAATTCGAACCCGGTCCGACTCACTACGGGTTGGTGGGTAAACGGGTTGACTCACTAGTCCACTTAATTACATTTTTTTTAAATAAAATAAATTACAAATTTTTTATAATTCAAATCTAAAAAAATTTCACTCTGATGTTTAATTAATTTTGAAAATATGAAACTTAAATAATTTTTTCAAGCAAAAAAAAGTTATAAATATTTTTTTTATAAAATTAAAATTAAATTTTAATAAAATAAAATTAGGTAGGTGGGTCAACCCGGCCCACCACGGGTTCAATCTGCATGAGCCGGGTTTAAATGAGTCGAGTTGAAATCTGACCCGTATAAAAAATATAATCTTTTCAAATCCAACCTGGTTCGAACCCGTGGTGGATCGAGTTGACCCGCGGGTTGTGACCCATTTTGACAGCTCTATATGCATCCAATGTTGATGATACCCAAAAAAGACACATTTTGGAGAATGTACACAAGTTTTAAAATCCATCAACAATAGTATAAAATATAGACATATAATCCCAAAGTTAGATTATATTCTAGACGACTTGTATGAGTAAATATATTTTCATTGATATTAAAAATTGATATTATCAAATAAGAATTAAAGAGAAAGATAAATGAAATTTTAAGACATTTTTTATTATGTGAATAGTATAGTTGTGCCTTTTATCTTACCTTAAGAACATGTTAGAGATTTTATAGGAAAATTCATCGTTGTCTATTTTGATTATATTCTTATATATAATAAGAGTTTAGATGAATATCTTGATTATTTTAGACAAAATGTGCATTTCGTAAAGAGAGTGTAATTTTTCTTAAGTTTATGGTAGATAAATATATTGTTCATATTAATTTTAAAAGAAAAAGAAATAGTGGTTCTTTAGGAATGATATACCTATAAAAGTGTATGCCAAAAACTTTCATGATTTTGTTATGTGAAAAACTTCTTTATAATTGCTTCCTCTTTAAATGAACCTTTTAAGAAGGATGCACCTTTCATATGGGTAAAAATTAAGAAAAACATTTTCAAAATCTAAAATATAAGTTAACCAATACATCAATTATAGATTTTTTAAACTTTTTTAAAATACAAGAAAACACTAAAAAGAGAGAGTTTGGATAGTAATTTAAAAACTTTTCGTTAATAGTGTTTAATATTATTTTGCAGGGGTTAGATAGTTTGTAACAATATTTAAACACTTAGGTTTAAAGAAAGCATTGAATGGAAAACTTGTTTAAACATGAAGGGATTAAATCAAACTTTGACTTTATACTGATTCGCTCCAAACTGAGTTACATTTAGTTTTCCATTAAAATCCTTTAATGGGTTCCACTAAGAATGAGTTTAATCATTCCTTGTTTACAAACTAACCAAACTGGTTAGATGACTTTCATCATTCCTAGTATTAACACTAGATCAACTGTCTAAAACATTTAACTCAACTGAGTTCAACTTTATAAGTGTTTGAATTCATTTCTGAATTTAAAACAACAATGTTTTTTTAGAAATCTTACAAGATAGAAGATTACTCTCGTAGAGAGGATATATAATCAATACAATGAACTTCTCAAAACTTGTATAAAGATATTTTCAAAGATAAGTTTTAAAAGCCTAAAGAGAGTAGGGAATGCATAACAATAATCTTGATAGCAAAAGTTCTTGTCTTCTCTTCATGCAAACTCCTTTATATAGACTTCTTCGAAAAATATTTGTTACTCAAAGATTTTGACTTTCTTCTATGGATGTAGCTTTTAAGATAGAGTAAAAAACTATGTTATGTCCTAATAAAGCAAATGTGTTGAGCGTACGAAGAGAGTAGGCAAAAAGCATGTAAGAGACAATCTTTGAATAACATCATATCTCTACAAAAGAGAGCCCCCACTCTTGGGTCTGTCGAAGAAGGGGCTTCACCAGGGAGATACAAACACCAATGAGATATGAATTCAACCATATGAAAGATTGACACCACTCTCTACCCAAAACCTTAAGACAATGGGTTAATGGATCTTTCACCTTTATATATTGTTCTACTTTCTCATTTCTATCCAATGTGGGACTTGGACTCACACTTGGATTTCCAACATACCCAATATTCGAGAAATCATTTTCCTAAACCGATACGTGTTTCAGTAGATCTTAGTGTTGAAAAATAATATCCAAGAGAAATGTTGCTACATTTATTAGTTTTTAAGTGAGAGATTATTAAATGATGAAACAAAAATGAGATATAAGAGGGATAATAGTCTTTCTTCAAAGTAGCCGATAGATTTTAGGAATGCTTAAATATAATAAATCAAATATAAGCATCATATGCATTGTGTTATATATAAACAAGATGTTGTTAAGAGAAATCATCCAAATGACCCAAATGGTTAAATTGAATAAATTGTTCTTAATCTATTCTTGATAATGTTAAATGATTTTTTTTATGATGAATGATGTTTAAATGTGTTTAAGTGTTCCTTGCATGATTAACAAGTTGTTAAACTGTATTAAAATGAATGTTATGTTAAAACTTGTGATGAATGTATGATGTTATTAACTGATTATTAAAATTGTTAAAAACAAGTATGCTCTATGTTTTCATCGATTAAGTAACCTATCCAATCGATTAAAATTGTTTGGATGACCTCTGAGAAGCTTAGCTCTTTGTTTTAATTTATTAAGGAAGTAATTGACAATAATGTGCCTTTGTTATATATATGTGGTTATTTCCTTTTTGCAGGCACAAAAAACATTCTAAGAGCATTCATTTGTGAAACAAGAACATCTTTTAAGAATCTATGAGCATTCTTGGAGAAGAAAAACATCAATCGAAGAAAAACAAAGTTGCAAGTCTTCAAGAATGTGAGGAAAGATCTAAGAAGGGTCTAACTTATGTTTTTTGTAACCTCAACACTAGAGGTGTATTAGGTTTTATTTTTCCTATAACTTTTTATATTTGTTATTACCTTTGTTCACTAAATATGGTTCCTAATGTGAATGTGCAGCCTCACTCTTAGGAGTAATTCTTGTTGTGGATAGAGATTTAGAGTTAGGAAAATCTTGTAACTCTCTATAATCTTAACACTTTCTCACAGTGGATTTCTTTCGCACTCAAGTTGTTGGAAGAAGACAGATTATAAACTTTTGAAGAATTGAACCAATATAAATTCTTGTGTGATTTCTTTTATTGTATTTGCTTGATAATTTGTTAATTCTTTGAAAGGTTGAAAAGTTTATTGAAAATAATTTTAATACACTAGAAATATTTTAAGAAGACTAAAACTAGTTTTAAACCAATTCACCTCCCTCTTGATTAAGATGTATCATTTCTACCATTTTAACAATTGGCACATTAATTAAATATTAATAAGTTAAAAAATCCTCTCGTAACCAATATATCTTAAATATTTCTTGAAAGGACATCATAAACAAAGGTGAAATTTCAATTATTTTTTAAAAATCACATATTTTTTAGATTAGTTTGTTTTCAATATTTTCTTTTAAAATAAAATTATGCATATGACAATAATAATAATAATAATAATAATAATAATAATAATAATAATAATAATAATAATAATAATAATGTCTATTATTATTGCAATTTTAAATGACATGCAAAAAAAAAAATAAATCTCAAACTACCTTTAAATATATTAATATGGTATAAAAATATTTTAGACATATTAATTAGTTGAAAACCATAAAAATCTACTACAAAATCGTAATTCGTACAAAGTTATGATTCCTTTCTAATCAACCATGAAACTAATATCATATAAATAGAAATGTAGATACCATTGGTGTGAAGGAAAAATAAAAAGCATGCCTCTAAACTTGTGACTTCCAGTTAAGAAATTAAATATGCATGGTTGCTGTTTCCTGTGGTTGCTATTGTAATTTATTAATATTTTGATCCAAAACATTTTTTTTTTCTTTCTATTTGGGTTTAACTAATGCAGCAAAGCTTTATTGTACTTGCAGGCCCAATATCATTTTAGAAAAACCATCTTAATAACTTATAAATACACCAACCATATCAAAAAGAAATAAACGGGTATACTAGAAGTCTTTTTTTAAAATATTTTTGGAAAGATGCTATATTAAAAATGAAAATTTAATAAAATCTTAATGCCATCTAAATTTTTAATCAAGATCCAAAAGAAAATCATTATTCAACCAGTGTACAATTTTACAGTGAGAAATAGAAAGCAATCAGTTGTTGAACAACATATAAATACAAACTCTTCTATTCTTCTTCTCATCTTCAGTTAACTATGCAGTTTCATTTCACATTTTCATTTTTTTTTTCTGTTGATGATTTATATGCCTGAGCTGCAGCAAATAATTGTAATTGTCTGGTATAGGAAATGAAGGTAAATATGAGATATCAGATATCTGGAGCATAAGTTGCACACATATTTTGTACTGAAAAAGGGTTGAGTGGTCAAGAACTGCTATTAATGAGGAAACATAGTGGAAGTTATGTGCAGTCACAATTATAAATGACTAGTAACATTATTTGGAATCACTTGTTATGTTATGTTAGGTTATATGATTTTAGATAATGATACTTTGACTACATTTTCTTGACAACATTTTAACACACGTGACGTTCGTTCTATGATTGTGAATAATCTAAAATTACTTTAGAGTCAATAATAATAATCATAAATATCAACATGGATCAATCATAGAATGACACATAAATGATGTTTCTTGTGCGCTACCTGCACAGCTTTAATTTTACTCATTGACTGCCTCATACAGATAAGGACAGAACCTGAAAACAGTGTTGCAGTCAGTGCTGATTAATTAATATCACGGCACATATGCACTGCATTTTGATGACACACAATTTCTCATCACTGTTTCTGAGTTGTTTTGGAGCCCCCACTCTTTACTTTTCCCTCTGTGAAGTCATCATCTTTGAAACCTTACAATATTCACAGTAGAAATGCATGAACATAGTGGGGGGCATCCAAGCTTATTTGCAGGAGGAAGCCTTTTCTGTTCATATTATATACTTTGATTTTTAGCCTTTTTGAAGTTGATGTTTCATAACTTTCTACACAAATTCATTCATTTCATTTTTCTTTATAAAATTCATTTCTTAATAAATCTAGTCTTTCATGAAAACTTACAAAAAAAGATCCTGTTATGCTGTTCTTATAATTGAAGATTTTCACAAGGTAAAAAACCAGAAAGTTGTAAGGTCATATTCATGTGGCACAGCTCAACATGTTAAAGGGAAATGCGATATGAGCAAGTGCATCATGAGTAGGGTGAATATATAGAAGTGTGACAAATACAACAAGTTTTGGAACTGTGATTCATAATTTATCAAAGTTAAGATCTTTTCTGTGACATCTGCTGCTGCAATAGCTGATGGTGAAGTTTCGAAGGTAATCAGCTGTGAAGAATTTTTAGCTAATGATGGGGTGTTTTCCAACATTTTTCTTATTGCTTAACAATAATACCTTCTTCTGATGTGTCAAATCTCGTCGACATTATTGCCAATTATATATGTAGGTTAGTTAACGGTACTTAAATGTTGCTTGACAGATGAAGATTTTCTGCAGATTTTATAAGGAAAAGTTGATAAATCAGAAGTCTTTTTTCTTAGATATTTTTCTTTTCATGGTTAAACATATGGATCCAAAACCTACGTTGTTGTTTTAGGATGTAAAGAACAAGTATAACAACATAAAACAAGGTTGTTATAAACTGGAAAAATCCAAAAGCTTGTGACATGTTTGTATGTTATTGAGTGAAAACCATCTTCTGCATGCAAGTTATCAATGAATAGACAGGGTTTGATTAATGGTTTCTATTTGATTATTCAAAATTGAAAACTCTTTTTGAACTGGTTTAGGTGAAGTAAAAAGAGATAAAAGTAATTAGAGAGATTGAAAGATATGTATACCTTGTGAAAATTGTCCTCTAAGACCATGACAGATAATATAATAAAACTATGAAGACTTTATTATCATATTATGACTACTGTGGGATAATTTGACAGTTATAAAAGTTTGAAGATTATTTGATCTTAAACTTGAACTCATTGAATATTCTTCTATATATGGTTGAGTGAAAAAATGTATTAGTTGTTTGAGGAAATACTTCACTTATCTAATGTCAAAATTAGTTGAAGATTGAAAGCTTGGGAGGAGTTATCCTTAAAGTAACAATATTGTTTTTTATTTTTTTTTTATCTTATGGGTTTAGACAATTTTATTATCCTGATAAATTATATTTATTCTTGCGAAAAAAATCTTAATTCTTAAGATAACTTAATTATTCTATAAATTCTGAAAAGATAAATGATAAGATTATTACCAAAATATGTAAGTAAAGTCAGTCCAACTCACTTTCTCAAATATTAATAATTTATTTTTTTATTCATTTATTAACTTAAACATCTATTTATCATTTACCATAAACTCTCTTTTAATACTTTTTCCTATTATATTTTTTATTAAGTTTAAGTCTCACATTACTATAAAAAAAAATCTATTTAAATGGGGATTGTTATATACCGATCCTGATATGTAGATAAACTATCTGTTACATGTAGATTTTATATACGAATAATGAAAAGTGAGTTACATACAAATTTTTTCATTTGTATACAGATTTAAAATAAATAATAATTAAAAAATAAAAAATAAAACTAAAGACAACATCTAAGAGAGAGATGTATTCGTGTTCATTTCTTATTGAGTCTTTCTTTTATGCGATCTTTATTTTCCCTTACTCACTCGAGTCTTTCTTTTCTTTATTTTGATGTCAAATAGAAATGAGAAAGTGAAATATTATATAAATGTTATGATTCACTAACGGTAAAATTTTAAATAGAAAATGATATCAATATTTTATATAATTATATTTAAATTTTATTAATAGTGTGAACTCATTTCTTTATTAAAAAATTAAAAAAAAAAAAGGTGTGAAGGAAGGAATATGAGCTAGCACAGCAGTGATTGGCACTACAGAGTGTCTGGAGTACTTCCCCCTCTTGAAGGCTTTCTGGTTCTTCATTTGAAAGTGTCGTCTTAGAATTTTGTCAGGTTAGTTGAATACTATCAAACATCGAATAATTCTTCACCAATGACATCAACTTCTGTACAACAATTCGTTAACTTTTTCAACCAACACATCAAAGACATCTATACTATAATCTTTGCTTTCTGCAAAATCAATGGATAAGGTTCTTCTTCCCACTTTCTTTCTAAGCAAAAGGAATATCATTCTTACTCAGAATACAGAACATGTCTGATGACAACAACAGTATCTAACATAGTTACCAGATAATTTTTTTTAATACCTTGTCAAAGATTCAATTCTCATCAAGACAACTTTATTCCAAACAAACAAAACTAATTTCGATAATATCTATGTATTAACCTCTTATTTTTATTTTTATTTTTGTTGAGAATAAGTTTTATTAAAATTAAAAAATATATAGTGTGGCCCATTGCCTCCAAGTGCATTGTTCTTAAGAGTTAAGACTTCAAAAATTAAAGTCAATTTCTCACTGGATTTCCGGGATATGCCATTTATCTTTAGGTATTGAGGTGTAATAACTTTATACCACTTGAAGAATTTCTATGCCATGCCTTGACTTTAAATATATATATATATATATATATATATATATATATATATATATATATATATATATATATATATATATATATAGAGGTTTCCACAAAATATATATTATAGAAGAACAATAAATCATAAATGTTTGCATATTATCTTTTTCCTCTCAAATTTTTTTGCTGTGAAGATATTACATTCACCCTGTAGTAGTGCCTGTAACACAAAGTGAATGTTTTGAAAATGATTTTTTCTCAGGGAAAAATAATTATTTGTTTGGTTAAAAATAAGGTCTGTCCAATTTAAAATGTTACTTCATTAAGTAAAGGGGATTTATATAAAAGACATTTCAGGTTTATAATTTGACATCTCAAACATAATTTTTATAATATTAAAAATTACATATAGTTGGGTGATAGTAAGATACCAAGAGATTTAATAAAACTAACAGTGATTATTTTTATAGATTATAATATATTATCTCAAAAATTTGAATTTGAATTTATTATTTAATCTAAAAAACTAGTAATTAAAGTAGTGGTTGTTTGATCTATACTATCTAAATATTCTTGTATAAAGATTTTTTTTTTTAAGTTTACCTTTTATTAATTATATATCAATTTTACCTTTTCAAAGTGACCCCTTCTTTAAATTTAACAACTCTTTTAAATTCATTTTTTTTTTCTAAATTTAATCATCTTAAAACTAAAATAACTATTTAAAATAACAGATTACATAAAAAGTATTTACAATAAAATTATTAGAAAAATATATTTATTTTAAAAATTATAATTTTATTATTTTTTTGTTATAGTACAAAAATGAACACAGATTAAAATAAAGCAAGTGTTTTCATTAATAATAAAATAAAATTTTACATTGATAAGATTAATTTATTATATATATATATATATATATATATATATATATATATATATATATTCTAAGTTGGATAAGGTTGAAATAAATCTTAATTTTAAGGCCATATGATATAAAAGTTATTATTATTAAAATTTAGACAGTCGACTTTCTTCAATTCTGATATATGATCCCTTCATCAATTAAAAATAAAATCTATAAAAATGTATAAAGGATTGTAGTTGAATTGGTTGAGTTAATTGTGTAGAATAAATAGAGGTGTGTGTTTTCATTTTCAAATAGTGGTAATAGTTTCCTAAACTGTGATACAAAGATCCTCATATTGCTTTTACATGTCTTTGTACGTAATAAGGTGTTGTTTGGTGGCTCCACCTTGATAACAAAATGGCCTGGAATTGCATGAAAAATGTCTCTATCATTTCTGCTATTCTGCTCTATTTTCAAGGTCCATTTTTCAACTTATATACATTTATTTATCTCTTCCTTCTGCTTTCACCTTTCAGACTCACCATACAACTTCTACACGTTTCCCACAAACTCTTGTCTTTCATCACAATCATTCAGGATCCCTCACACTTTCCAACTAAACCTCTTTCCATTCATTCATGCTCATTCATCTCTTTCCTTTCCCACTCTAAACTTTCTGTCACAATTTTGTATTTCAAAATTTTAAAAAAAATATATATTTAAATAATGTAAAACTATTGAGTATATTTGAAGTTGGTGACTGAAGAGTTTTGATTAATATAACAAAATGCAAATTCATTTTGGAATTTGTTAGACCCTAGGATTCAACAAGATTATGAGATCATGCCTGAGTGAATTCATTAGAAGTTCAATGTTTAAGCCTCTGTTCTTATGAATGGATTTGGGGGAGATGATTTGAGTGGATTTGAGGGTAATTTTGTTGTTGTTTTTTTTAGTAGATTTGTGGGTAATTGAGAATGGATTTGAGGGTAAAGTTTGTGAGAATTAGTGTAGGATTTGATTGATGTGTAAAAAATTTGTTAAATTGGTAGAAATGAAAGATTACCAAAATGCCCCTAGTTATTTTAGTAATATAAAATGTTTTTTTAAATGTTATATTTAAATTTATAATTGTTAATAAAAAAAGGAAATTAATTTATAATAAGTGAAATTAATTTTTAAAATATTAAAAAAATTATTTTTAAAAGCCTGGATCCAGATATGCACTCCATGTATCCGGATACTCATCTTTTCCATTTTCTAAACAAAACTGTATCCGGATACAACAACAGTGTATCCGGATACCTGCACCATTCTGTTTTTTTTTTTTTTACATTAAAATGGATTTGGCTTTTTTATTCACTTGGAATTTTGACAATTACAGAGGGGTAGATGAGTCTTTCCCGATTAAATCATCGCAAATCCTCTCGTTTTTGCGAAATGGTGAAACAATGCATATAAGTCACAATCGTCGCAAATCGTCGCAAATCCGTCCGCGTGCAATCCGTTCAAACGAACGCAAAATTTGAAAGTTTCCTCGCTCGCAAATTGGTGTGCACAGTAAAATAAAGCGTAAATGTTGGTTTGATCCCTAAAATGAGAAAGATGTTAGATTAATTATTTGTCCAAAAGAAAAAAATAGTTATTATTAAACTTTGTAAAATATAAAGAAACCACCTTAACATAGAAAGTTGAGGTTTAGGTTATCAATGTCATTTTTTGATGTGTTACATTTTAATCTCTAATAAGATAAATTTATATAAATTTAATAGGAGATGTAGTGCATGATTTATATATTTGGATTATGAATAAGATGTAATTTGGTGCTATCATTGATTATTTCAATTAAAAATGTATGTTATTATAATGTTATAAAAAATGAGAATGTGTGGTGGTGATATAAAAGATGTACATGTGAGTTTGAACATGTTTGTATTAATGTTATAATCATACACAAAGGAATAAAAGTATAATTTTTTATATTTTTATAAATTTTAGACCATAAAGTTTCATTTTTTTTATATATGTTGTAATATAACTTTTATATTACGATGTTACAAATAATATAGTATCTAAATTTTCTCTTATTGGTAATTAAAAATTTAAACACTGAAAGATTATTATTAAAAGATATGTAATCTATTTTTCTTTGACATGATTATAATTGAAGTAATATTATTGAGATGGAAAATGAGTTGATCTATAGCATTGACAAGGTGGTCTTCTTGATTGGCCTTATTGCAGCAATTTCAAAATCAGGAATTTGCATCAATCAGTGTAATGGCTGCCGGACCCCCCACTCTTTTAAACTCAGTCATTGATGTTTTCTATTCAATTTCTCATAAGAAAATTGAGAATTTATTTATTTATTTTTTTTATGACTTGCCAGAATTGTAGGCCTTGAGTTTTTTAGTGACAAAGCTTGCCGGAGAAGGTTAACCACTCAAGGACATTTTACAAGGTTACACGATCCTCTGAGAGCAATGTTTGGATTTGTATTCTTGTTTTGTTACCTTACACTTGTACCTTAATATAAACGTTAGAAAATGAATGTTCTAACTGTATTCTCATACCTTAATTCTTTGTCCAATTCAGTCTAAAGAATGGGGAACCATGCACTCACAAGCTTTGCCATTTAGACACTTGTTTCTTTCACTTCATATTTTTTCTTTTTTAGCATTTGTGATTATATGTCTGTGGCTAAATTCTTAACACGTAGAAGAAAGTAGGTTAGAAAATGGAGTTTAAAGTTAATTCAACTTCAAAAAATCAGTTTGTAAAATAAGTTTCACTCTTAATTATATTATGAATTGACTTTATTTTTAGTTGACGAGACTTTTAAGAAAATAAACTTAATTTTCTTTTAATTGTATTAAGTTTTTGTTTGGTTTTATGAATTAAGAAGTCAAATAAAAAATTTACTGGTAGACATGTTAAACATGTCTAAGAAATTCATTTTATTTTATTATTAAAAAAATACACTTAAATATACTTTTAATTTATAAACTTTAATAAGTTTCATTTTTAAATTTTGAAAAGAATAAATACCATATTTGTAATATAATTATAATAATTTTTTTATGTGCTATATGATATTATAAATTGACATTTAAGTGATTTACATTGTATCATGTAAAAGTATTATATTTTAAATTTTAAAATTAAAAATATTAAAATTTTTAATAAATAGGAACTGTATTAAAAAATTATATTTATAGAATATAATAATTAGAAATGATAGGTAAAAAATATATTTCTGAAGGCATTCAGAAAACTTTTATAAGAAAATTGCATGTGATTTGACAGTTCAGTAGAAAGTTTTGTGCAATAGAATAATTGGGACCCAAACTGAAGTTTATACAGTTACATGCGATAACCAGTTTGTCTGCAGGCAGAAAACGAACTATTCTTCGTCTGCTGTAGTCTTCGATGCACAAAATTTTTTACTTTTTTATTTTTATTTTCTTTTAATATATAGATGAAACCTTGACAAATTTTTACTAATATAGATATTATAAATAATAGCTAGAAGAAAACTATGTGAATAAAAAAAAGAGTTAAAAGTCACATGCATGCAATAAATTCACCTGATAACATAAATAACTTGTGTGTCACTGAAAAAAAACCTAACAATAGCATAAAAACATAAAAGTCAGGTATATATCATATGAAAGTAAATGTGTAACTAGGGATTATTTTTGATAAGGTAGCTTTGTGTTTGTCCCTGAAAAAGAAAATTGACAAAAACAAAACAACATAAAAGTGAATGCACCATGCAGCAGGTTGTTTTGCACCATATATATATTTCTTGAGAAAGCAGATACCGGTACAGAAACCTTAGCCAAACAAGTACACATATTAATTAACAGACACTATACAAATTTACCACTCTGTTTCATGTGTATGATCAACATCATTGGATGAAACTAACCAAAGAATAACAGCTTTTAATTTTATCATTTTTACTATATTGTTTTATACCACACCATTTTTAACCAAAAGGGAAAAAAAAAAAGTGAAAGTGGAGTATGATTGTGTCTCCCCCTTAAGTACTGAAGAGTGAAGAGCTAGCAGCAGCTGGAAATTGTGAAGCAATTATGTACTGACATGAGAATTATGACGTTGTATGTGCATGTGAACAGTGAGTTCCAATCATGATTCTGTTCTTATCCCCATGCATGGCTTCATCTCCTGTCAACCTCACTGTACCAAATTTCAATCAAAATTTCAGAATTATATATAATAATAATAATAAATAATAACATCCCACACACACATAATGCCCATTTTATTATACAACGAGTCTTGTGCACTCTTGCAGCTCCCTCCATTGACACATCACTTTCACTCTCTTAAACTGTATAGAGAATGCAGACAATAAAGTTTTATTTTTCTATTCTGGGTTCCAGAGTTTTTTCTTAGGTAAAAAATTAATGTTTGGATATATAACAAATATCATATTGCTTCTAAATCTCTGCATAATAACAACAGACATCATGGTTTTGTCAAAAAACCTTAACATTGTAGCTAGCAGATCTTATGTAAATGAATGTTTTCATTTACTGTTCATCGCTGTGCACGGCTTAAAATTTGAACTATTTAAGATATTAATAGTCGTATTAAAAGATAATTAATTGTATGTGAATTTTTTGGAAATTATTTCTGGAAAAGTATATAAATTAATATATTTGAAGTTAAGTGGTGATGGTGGTGGAGGCCAGTGGGGTCAGCAATTACTGAAGAACTGAGAGGAACATGGATGATATAACAGCGAGAATATAGCATCTTGCCACAGAACCAACATTTTCGGCTCACTATGATGCTGGAGACCCTTCTGTCCTTTTTTTTTATGCAGATGGCATACATGCACATGTTACTCTTGATTAATTACAACTTCAAGAAAAAAATAAATCTTTTAATTCACTCTGCATCTATTTATATCTTATATATACGTGTGTCAAATATCATCTGGATCTGCACGCGTGAAGGTGAAGGTCTCATGTTTATCTGTACTTATTGTATCACTGAATTTAAATTTTAGTTTTTTTAACTTATCTTTTATTAAAAATACTTAAGTATATTTTTGGTTTTTCCACTTTAAACAACAAATTTATTATCAAACTTTTGATAACTTTACATTTGTTTAATCTTATAAACATGTTTTAAGTTATAATAAGATTTTACTTCAATGAAACGTTTTAACAAAATAAAAAAATTAATGTCATTGCTTAAAAAAATTATATATTTTTTTTTAAAATTTAGAATCAAAATATATAAAGTTTAAGATAAAAAGGAATTTTAATTTTGTATTTTAATTTATAACGTATATATGTATATATGTATTTGATAAGATGGTATAAAGATTTATATCTAAGACTTTTTTAGTTTATGACATTGATTCACTGGTCTTGCTATGATGAATGTTTATAATATAGTTTTAAAATCAGACAGAAATGATAGGATCTATGTTTATATTTTTCTTGTATGTCTTTTTTATTGAATGTTTGGGGAATGGTGTGGAACGTGCAATTACTTGGTTTTATTTAGCAGATGAAAACTCCAAGGTCTAAGAACACATTAATTCTTCTTCTTGGCATTGGAAACATGAAATAATAGGTCAAAAAATATTTTGTAGTCTTCTTCCACTTTTTCTGCAAAGAATATTTAAGTTTCTCTAAGTATATTTTAATACATTAATGTTGCACGAGTGTCCTCGAAACATGGAGAATGAATTTTGAAAATTTTGAATGAATAATATAGTTTATCTTGTACTGATTACAGAAACCTGGGACTTTGTATTCCCATGAGAAATTTTGAATGACGGTTATGTTATTTGCGAGTCAAACAGAGTATTTTTCAAACAACCAACAAATTATGAATTAATTATTTTAAATAACAAAGTTAACTTTGACATTAATTATTTTGATTCAATAATAATGTCTCACACAAGATGGTGTAAAAATAAAAGTAATGATCCAAAGAGTATCAACCAGAAAAAAAAAAATCAACTGTTTAAGCTATATATAAAGACAAAAGTTATCGAGATGATTAAAGAAAAACAGAAACTATCGAAGTTAACAATAGTTTTAAAAAATTATATGTAGTTAAGTTGTGCAAATTTACAAACTTTAATTTTAGGTAGCTTACAAATTCACTATTTTAATTTTATTTATTAATTTATATATTATATATACTTTAATTGTTTTTTTTTTTATATTTTTCATGTATCTTCTTTCGCTTTATTTGTAATTTGTTCATTATTCTTAAGTTATATAATTATGTGTGGAA
Organism: Vigna radiata var. radiata; assembly: GCF_000741045.1. Classification (NCBI taxonomy): domain Eukaryota; kingdom Viridiplantae; phylum Streptophyta; class Magnoliopsida; order Fabales; family Fabaceae; genus Vigna; species Vigna radiata. The sequence continues at coordinate 24,928,179 of NC_028352.1, read as the reverse complement.
CATAACTTACAAGAAAATCTCTACTTAGTGTTTTATGAATATAGATAGAATGAATTCATAAGGTTATTGCTTCATTCTTTGCTATTCTATTTAGCTTTCTAGCACGATATTGGAACCTCTGATAATGCTAATTCTTACCATTATCTAAGCATAATTTTAGTAGCAAAATCAACTCCTTTTTGGCTTGTAACTTGCTTAATCCTCTTCTTTTGTCTTGTTTTCTTAATAAGTGTGTTTTAGGCTACATTGATGTAATATCATCACTAATCCCCTTATTTTGTGGCTAATACAATGCTTGGAAGAACATCCACCAAAGTAAAGAATTGAATCAGTCACAAAAGCAAGTAAAATAGCAAAAATAGAGAATTTTGGAATGTTGTAGCTAGGCTGCAGTTGGGGTGCAGCTGAGCGCTCTGTTCTCTGCAATGCTGCGGGTGGGGTGCAGCTGGGGTGCAGCTAAGCGCCCTGCTCTCTGGAAGGCTGCCGCTGAGCTGCAGCTGAGGTGCAGCTGAGCGCCCTGCTCTCTGGAATGTTGTAGTTGGGGTGCAGCTGGGGTGAGCTGAGCGGCGGCGCTGCTGATGTGGAAAATTTGGTCTATTTAGACCTAAAACGCGAAGGGAAAGGGGTCTTTGGTTCTTTGGAGGTGCGATTTCACTGCTGGAGCTCATGGAGGGCGCGAGGAGCTTGTGGGAACATTTCCTCCTCTTCCTTTGGGTCTCCTTCTTCTTCCATCTTCCATGTTTGTAAGCTCTAGGGTTCTCCATGGAAGTGGAGAAACAAACCCATCTTGTTGGGGTTAGTTGTAGTCTATGAACTCTTGTGCATTTGTTGAATGATTTGAATATATATATGCCTTTTCTATCAATTGCTACTATTATTGTTTCTAATCTTAAAGCTTGCATGTAATGGGGACATTCATGACTTGATTTTGGGGTTTCATGGGTTATGGGGACGTAAGATGGAACCCAGAACTGAAACAAGAGTCCTTGTGGNTCATTGATTCTAGGGATGGAAGATGATTCACATGTTGTCTTAGATCTTAGTTCTTAATGCGGGTTTTGCTTGTTAAATTTTCCAAGGGATTGGAGTTTGATAGGAAAACCTAGGCTCTTTCACCTAAGGGATTAGGGCTAGAGTGTTTTAGTGGATTGACTTTAGTAAATTGATGGTNAGGAGATGAAATTANGTAAGCACAAGAGTGTAGNAGGTGAAAACTANCCTTAACAATGTCATTTCACAACATTTCTAGTCTATCCCATTTCTAAGTGCCTTCAAACACCAAAGTCCAACCATGTAATTATGTGTTATTTTATCTTGTTCCACATGTTTGTAAATGAATGTTGTTCTATCGAGTCTAGATAAGTTGTTAATCGCATAATTCTCTAGTATTACGAGTCTCTTGGGAAAACGATACCTGATCTTACCATGGTTTATTACTTGAACGATTCGGTACGCTTGCGGAACCACCAACAAGAACAACCTTCATACACTACTCTTACAAACTTATAGAGATAAAGGTTCCCATGAATCCTTGACAAAAAAGTGAGTAACATGAACTCCACTCTTGGATGTGTTCAAATCATCTCATGATCTGTTGTCATTTTGAGTTAGTTTGTTTATACTTGTTTTTCATCTAGGCTTTCCTTGTCTAAACTCAATTAGTCCTAATGAATATTATCTTAGGCAATGTTCTTTCTAAAGACTATTTCATAGAGTATATTTGTTAAACTTCAAAACTTTGAGTTGTTAGGCGGTCTAGTCTTTCCAGACGATCTTGTCTTAAGAATTTTTCCTTTTTATTGTTTAACAAATACACATGCTAAAGTACTTGATTATTTTTCAGAGTATGTTTATCAGAGCATTCATAGTATATTTCTTGATGATATTTTCAATATTACTGTATTAGAGAAAATTTTCTTTTTAGACACTATCTTTGCATTTGATGTGTTAGATTTTATCTTAGCTTGTTTCATCTAATCATAATTTTAGCGCATATTAGAGCAAGCATTTCATGTTTGTATTAAAGGAGATTTGGGCATTCAATCAGTATATTTTTCATAGCATTTAAGTATGTACCAAAGCAATACTTAATTGAAAACACTTTAGCAATATTATGTAGGTTTTATCCAGCATATCAAATGATGTATAACTTCCATAAGTTATGCATAATCATTGAAGACATACTTTCTGGTAATATCAGAGCAATTTTAGAGCTTTTAATCATACCATTCAGCGATTTCATTTTCTCAGCATATCAATTCATTTTGAAATATCTTATTCAAGAAATATCAAAGCAATATACACATAAAGTATCAGAGCATGTAAAATAAATTTAGAGCATTAAGAATATTTCATATTTCATTAAGTAAACGTGTTGATATGAATGGATGCATGCTCTCTATTTTTCTAACTTCTAGCTCTTAATTCCTAGCTCCCAGCTTAACTCCCCCTAATTGCAAACTCCTCTTAAGTCTAATACCTAGAGGTGTTTAGCATTACTTTGCCCTAACTCCCCCTTATTTGATAAACATCAAACAAGAGGGATTGTGGAAAGCACATCATTGCCCCTGGCAAGACAGATCATATGAAGATATGATTGGCTTAAGGAGGAATAGATTCTCTTCCAACACAATCACTGGAGGCTAGATCTTCCATGAGATATTCCTTTTAACCATACTACACTATTTTCACAGATGCATAAACTCGTTTGTGGCACAACTATTTGGAAATGGAGTTAGTAATAACGAACTTTCTTTGAACCTCATTCCTATGTTGTTCTAGAGTTCACTAGCTAAGTGTTCAACATAGATTTTTGGTGTTCTGATTATGATAGGATTAGTATTGGTGACTTTCCTAGGAGGGTTGAAGAAACTAACTATGAAGGTGGATAATGAGATTTTCTGAGGAGGTTTGGAGGCTTAAGGTTCCTCAACATGATCTTTGAGAAGGACAAAGAAAGATAACATTGCTTCTAAGAGTTTTTCCAAATCTAAGGTTTTATGAGAAGAATATGTGAATGAAAAGAGACTTAGTTTGTGATTTTATACATAGAAGGAGTCAATTACTTATGAGAGAGGTGAAAGTTTTCAAAAATAGTAAATAAGGGGACATAATTGCCATCAAATCACATTCAATGCATTTGTACAATTAAGTAGATTTGTTTAGAGATTTGAGATTATCCCTACATTTTTCTTCTAGCCTATAGTGTTTTAAGTCATAATACCTATGAGGTGTCTTCAGATGATATGTCTCAGACCATACAATTGACTATGACCTCTTTAGACTATATGTCTTCAGATGTTTCTACACTAGATGTTATGCATAAGCAATAGACGCATTGACTTAAACATTTACTCTACAAATGTCATGCCCAAGAGGTTTCCTAAATATTTAAATCTTTCTTCAACCAAAGGTTTTGTAAAGATATAAACAATTTGTTCCTTAGTATTCACATATTCTAAGTAATTAATTCTTTTTTGGACGTAATCACAAATATAGTGATGTTTTATTTCAATGTGTTTAGCCCTTGGATGCAAAATGAGATTTTTTATATAAACTAATAGCAGTTTTTTTTCACAAAGAATAGGAATCTTACTATATTGATGACCATAATCTTCCAGTTGATTTTTGATCCATAAAATTTGTGAGCAGCAACTTGCAACTAATATGTATCCTGCCTCTATGGTTGACAAAGTAATCATTACTTGCTTCTTGCTAGACCAGGAGACTAAGTTTCCTCCTAAGAAGAGGCATCCTCCACTTGTATTTTTTCTTTCGATCTTCTCTCAGACATGATTAGCATCATAATATCCCTGTAGCATATACTTTTCTCTGCCTTTAAAGCACAAACCAAGATTAATTGTTTCAATAAGATAGTGAAAGATTCGTTTGACAACAATTATATGGGTTTCTCTAGGGTCTGATTGAAATCTAATGCATAAGCATATACTATACATGATATCAAGTCTAGACGCTGTAAGATATAGAAGTGAACCTATCATTTGTTTGCAGATTGTATTATCCATTTTTGTTGAGCTTTCATATAGCCCAAGGCTAGTAATTGGGTGCATTGGAGTATTCAAGTCCTTATCTTTTTCCAACTTGAACCTTTTAAGAAACTCCTTTACATATTTTGTCTGATGCACATGTATAACGTCTACCTCTTGTTTAATTTGCAACTTGAGAAAGAATCTTAGTTCAACCATCATGCTTATTTCAAATTCATCTTGCATCATCTTGGAAAAATCTTGGCAAAGATCTTCGTGAGTAGCACCGAAAAGGATGTCATCAACATAAATTTGTACTATAATGAAATCATGGTTGACATACTTGCAGAATAGTGTTGTGTCTATGTTTCCTTTTGTGAAATCATTTTTAACAAGAAATGAGCTTAAGCATTCATACCAAGCTCTGGGAGCTTGCTTTAAACCATATAACACTTTGTCCAGTTTGAAAACATGATTTGGATAGATAGAACACTCAAAGTTTGGAGGTTGTTTTACATATACTTCTTCATTAATTACACCATTCAAAAATGCACTTTTCACATCCATTTGATATAGTTTTATTTTATGAAAAGAAATAATGGATAATAATATTTTAATAGCTTCTAACCTTACAACAGGAGAAAATTTCTATATAATTTATACCTTCCTATTGTGAATATCCTTTGGCAACTAGTTCGACCTTGTTTCAAACAACTTTTCCATCTTCATCGAAGTTGTTGTGGAATACCCATTTTTAACTAATGGCATTCTTGTTTTGAGGTAATTCCACTAGCTTCTAAACATTATTTTTATGGAATTACTCGAGTTCCTCTTCCATGGCTTTTACTCATGAGTCGTTTTCCAGAGCTCCATTTATATTGGAAAGTTCCACTTGAGATATAAGATTTTTTGGCTTATGTTTGTGGAAGGATATAATCTTGACATTCCCTTGATGCCACCTAAAATTTTATTTGTAGGATACTTTTTTTTTCCATCAGACGACGTAGTCCCTTGGGCTCTCTTTTCTCCTCAGGCTCCTTACTTTCGAGTTTAGATACTCTGACTTCATTTGATTCTTTTTCCTTTTCATACTCTTCTTGAGCAAACAATGCATTTTCTTCTTTGAACGTTGTATTGTCTAACTACAATTTAATGAATTCATCTTCTAACTCTGACTTCTTAGAGTCAGGTTCAAGGTCATTGAATCTTACATAAACAACCTTTTCCACTTTAGAAGTTCTAGAGTTATAAACTTTAAATGCCTTACACATTTCAGTGTATTCAATCATAATTCAAGTAACCCTCTCATGTAACCCTCTCATGAGGTGATAGCATTGCAACTTTGAGATTAATCTCATGTTTGCATGTCCATATTTGTTGTGCCATGATATTGCTTCATCCTCTATAGAGATCAAGCATGAGACACTCTGAGCATGCAATTCATCTAGGTTTATCTCATACAAGTTTCCTTGTCTATTTGTATTAAATACTAGCAAACATGTACCATCTAGGACTTTACAATGGCCTTTATTAAAGATAACATTATATTCACTGTCACATAATTGACTTATACTAAGTAGATTAAGATTTAGGCCATCTACTAACAAGACATTATCAATAATAGGGAAGGATGTTGTACCTATCTTTCCAAGTCCAATTATCTTGCCTCGCTGATTTCCACCTAATGTGATTGATTCACTATTTTTTTTTTTTTCAGAAGGCTTTGGAACATACACCTTTCTCCTGTCATGTGTCATGAGCAACCATTGCCCAGGTGCCATGGCAAGAGTTTCCTTGTAGCGGTTAAGCACATATGAAAAAGGAATAATTTTCACTTTAAGTACCCATATGGTTTTGGATCCTATTTTGTTAGTGTTGTGAACAATTCCCTTTTTAGGTGTAGGCATATTATTGTTTACTTCACCTACAAATCATAATCTTCGTTTGTTAAAAGAATGTTTACACCCTTTGATGAGTAGATCCAAGTGTTTGTTTCCTTCAAACGTTCTTCTTAACACTTTATGCAAAGTGTCATTTTCCCATTTGAGGAGTTCAACACGTTTGACATCCTCATCAATGGCGGTGTTTTCTAAGAGCCTTTTATTCTTTAAAACCAGATTTTCATTCTCTCTTTCCAAAATATTTAGTTTTTCTTCCAAACTAGTGACCTTTTGTTTAAGCCTTTTTCAAAAAATTAATTTTCTTTAAAAGATCTTTATTTGGTTTCTTGGTTTACATAAACCCTTCTGACAATTTGGATGAATTTGATAACACACATATACACTTCAACTGTAGGGTGAAAGTCAATGAAATCTACCTCTTCGTCAGATTCATCTAACGAATATTCATTTGTCATAAAGTAGATGTTTGCCTCTTCTTTTTCTTCCTCATATTTTGAAAATTCAAATTCTTTCCAAGTTTTCATGAGTCCATGTTTGAAAAAGATAGATTTTCTTTTTTCTTTCTCTAACTTGAGGCATTCTAACATTTATTTTCCCATCTTACCTTTTAAATATTTTTTAAATTAAGATAGATTTTTTAAAATAAAAGAAGTGATTACTTTTTAAAATTTATAAGTCTTTTCAATTTTACATCTTTTAAATCAACATTTTTTTAATAATAAAATTAGTTACAAAATAAATAAAAATTATTTGCAATGAAATTATAAAATAAATTTAATTTTATAATAATAATAATAATAATAATAATAATTTATGTTTTTTATTATCAGAAAAATAAGACTTGTTTTTATTAGTTAATAATAATATAAATTGATAATGGCATAATATTTTTACTGAAAATCGTATAACACTAAAAAAAACCATAAATGTTGAATGTTTGAGAAATGGACGTAAATTTGAATTGCAGAAAAAGAGTATTAAAATTGAGTTGGACAGCCATGTGTTTTTGCAGAATGCCTGAAAACACGGGCATACGCAAATTAATTTCACTTCAATTATTTTAAAGCCATTAATGGACTCTTTTGGAATGATTTTCAGTACGTGAAAATGGGTAAAAAGAAAACTTTGATGAAACTCTTTAATCATATTTTCATTTATTAAATGATTATTGAATGAGAAAAATTTTGATGGATTATCTCAATTAAAAATAAATCAATTTAGAGTATTTTTTTTTAATGTGGAATTTAAGTCAATGGTTCATTATGTATAGGTTATAAAAGAGTCTAATATTTGTTTTTACATCATGTTTGTTAAACTTGGAGGTTATAGTAGAAAAGTATTTTCATATCAAAGTCGGTAAAGATTCGATAACTCAAGTATTAATATTGTGTAAAATTATCTATCTCTTATCTCATATCTATATTTATAAATTTTGACATGGATCCTTGATTAACAGTAGCCTAATTATGGTCCAATTGGAGATAATTATAATTTACCTTATATTGCTTAATATTAGGGATAATCATTTTGTCATAAGACCTTTTGTTGGGAATCTAAGTGAGTCAAATTCTCACATTGGATAGAAATGAGAAAGTAGAGTACTATATAAAGATGAAAGAACAATTAATCCATGGTCTTAAGATTTTGAGTAGAAAGTGGTGTCAGTTCCTTATATAGTTGAGTTCAGATCTCATTGGTGTTTGTGTCTCCTTAGTGAACCCCCTCTTTCGATAGACTCAACAATTTTTGTCTGACTTCTTAGTCATTCGGTCTTGAGCAACTCGATTCATTTAATCTACATATTTGTGAGATTGAGTTATGTTTATAATCTATTTTTTGTAATGGTATCAAAATCATTCTTAGAATCTATTATAGCGAAATTTGTTGGGTTTATTATTTTATCCGATATTTAACTACTTTTGAATCACTCATTAATATATAGTTTCACACTCAATGCATATATATACTTTAATATAAGTAACTATATCAGAAATTTTATATCGATTAAAAATAAGATTAATTTATAATATATATATATATATATATATATATATATATATATATTTATATATAAATTTTATTTTATAGTTGATTTTATAATATTGAGTTAAACTTAAAAGTTTAATTTTTATAAATTGTATGCCACAAATTTCTTTAAAAATAAATATTTATATATATATATATCTAAGTAAAAAGTAAAAGTAAATAAAATTTAAATATTATATATATATATATATATATATAAATAAACATCAAAGAAATATTAAATTTTATGTTGAATTTAGTGTTAAATATTTTATATGAAGAATTTATATCTCAAAGATGATCAATTAAATTTCAATACAAAGGAAAAATATTGTTGATATATGTATTTGCATTAAGGTGATCTTCAATTTTGTTTAATAAAGCTAAACCATGTCGTTTAATGAAGTTTATTAGTTAAACACGTGAAATTGTTATGGAAACACTTTAAAAAAAAAAAAACTACGGACAATACTACGAAGGTGTTAATGATTGCCAAGCTGAAAGCATGTATATTTCAACATAAAATTAAAATAATGAAACTAACAATTTTATTTTCATATAATTTTCTATACTATATCAAAATTAAGTTTTTATATGATGATAAATGAATTTGTTTTTATGGATATTATCTAAAATCGTTTTAATTTTCATATCATTAACCACCTCCATATCGTTCCTATTTAAAATTTTTAAAACACTTTTCATTTATTATGTAGAGTAGAAACAGTTATATTAGGTTTAAATATGTTTGAGTTGTAGGAATCTTATGCATTGATTATAAGTTTATAATGTGGTATAACAAGTTTAAAATAATTAATGTCATCGGATTAAAATAATATGTTTTCTTTTTATATGTGGTTTTTCTATACTTACAAATCCTTATCTATTAAAGATCATAAAATCATGCTCTAATTATTGATAAAACTCTTTTTTGTATAATAGAATTATTTTAGACTTTGAAGTTGTGTAAGAGAAGAACATTATATGAAATCTACATATAAGAGAACCCAATCATTTAGAAGTTTTTAATTTTCTTGATATATTGAGTTTTCATTTTGAGACTTAAATTGGGATGTTGATAAATTTATCTTTTAAAGTGATAAAGAGAAACTATGATAAAGAATAAAATAATTAATTTTTTTTAAAAAAGGTTTGTGATAAAAATGAAAAAAAAATCATCTACATAAACTAAACTTGAGAATATTTATGAGAATCCAAAAATTGAAATAAATAAAAATCAACTCTCTAAAAGTTTATAGAGTTACATATATAATGTGTATTTGTTTTGAATAAAGAAAATAAAGATTTCTATAATTAGAAAAAACAATTTATATAAAAAATCTAATCGACACCCGTTTTTTATTCAAGTTTGCTTTTTAAGTAGGATGAATTTCAATTTGATATTTAAGTTTAGAAACCAAAGCTATATTTATCCTTTTATATTAATTTTTGTAACTTATATATAGAGAATACATTTTACCATTTTTACTTTTGTATAATTAATTGACCTTTATTTAATTGTTATTTAATATTTATATAATTATAATTTATTTATTAATATTTAATATAGAAAAATGTCTAATTTTTTTCATATTAAATATTTAATAATATTATATTTTTATGTTATAATTTTTTATAAAAATATTATTTAACTAATATTTGAAATAATAAAAGAAGAATACAAATATACTTAGTTTTCCAATAGAAATGAAAAAATAACAATTTTATACCCGATAAATATGAATGATCAACAATGTTTTTTTATTTAAGTATTTGACATCTCTAATATGCACCTATAATTATAAATTATTTACTAACATATTATATGCATATATATGTTAAATTTAGTCTAAAAATAAATGAATTAAAACTAATAAATCCAAATTATGAAAATAAATATTACAATACTCTTTAGTATTAGATACTTAATGCTGTATTGGGAGTTGTGTGGATATGGTATGTATGAAGTTGGTCAAAACAAAAGTTATTTCAAAACCGCCAATATTTTAACTCGTAAATTTATTCTCTTTGGAGAATATGAATATCATTATTTTGTGAACATATTCTCCACTCTTATATTATTTTTAAATCTTATTAAATCCCGTATTAGCTATATACATAATTTATTAAACATGCGGGTAAAAAGAAAATCAGATTAATCATGATTAATCAAATTTTCTGGTATTAAATACATATAGCCAAAATTAATAGACATTTCATATTTTAATATATTCACAAATATCAAATGTCGATCAAGGTTAAATATATTTTTATAAATATTAATATGGTTTTAATTACATAAATATGGATGAAAGTAGGAAATATAAATAGAATTTTTAAAATTGATTAAAATGTAAGAATCAATCCGGTCTATTATGAGTTTTAGTTAAGTTGAATTATTAAAAATTATAAATTTTGACACAAATTAAAAATAAACACAATTTATTTAGAACTCAACTTAGTCCTAATAAGTTAAGTTGGTTCACCAACTCATTCATAAATTCTAAGTATTAAATTATTTTAAAAATGAAAACCTAAATGTTTTTGTATCTCTAGATTGTATTGTATTTTTGTAATGTTGATTAGTTTAACTTCATTTTGGATTGTATTTTGATTGACTTTATTTATATTTCAATTAGAAAAAAAAATTGTAATTCTTTTTATATTGAAGAAAAAATTGTAATTAAGTGAACTAATCCGTTTAATCTATCAATTTACAGTGAACTAAGTTAAGTTTAAATTCTTTTTGATTCACTAATAAATGAGTCGAGTTAGATCAACTCCTTAAGTAACCAATCTATAATAGATTAGACTAGGTAGAATAGTCTATTTTAACAACTTTAAATATAAATAGTTAAAAATTTATTATTTAAAATGAAAAGTTAAGAAAGGAAAAACGCACATATACTAAATTTTAAGATTTTGTATCGAATTTTTTCTTCAATAAGAAAAAAGTGATGAAGTTGTGTCCATTATTAATCTGAATAGTGAAGTTTGTGTAACTTAAATTTGATTATTGGTGTTTGTGACCTAAGTTAATATACTCCATAAAATATGATCCCTAGTGTTGAATTAGGTGTCGATGAAGGTAGTTATATCACTATCTCAGCTGGTTTCATTGTCACATTATTCTACTGTCACTAAAACCACATTGGCTTTCATTTTCAAGCTCATAACAGTTCCTATATATGCCGACTACCCCTCCAAAATCTTATGCATCATACTCTTCCACTTGTTCAAATCATAATCTATCTTTGCACTTACAACTTAACCACTTGTTAGCCATCAAGACAAACATATAAATGAGAAAAAGAGAAAAAAAATGTATAAATAGATTGATAGGTCAAAAAAATACTACGGTTGGATACAAACAAAATCTTATATCAGATAAAATAAAAACTGAACATAGATTTATATACATATACGATATTTCTATTGATAAAAAGTTTTTTTAAAATAGTACGAATTAAAACTTGGCTCAAAATGGACAATATATTACTAGTAAATATGAATATATGTACATTAATTCATCGTTTAGACAATATTCTCCCCTAAGACATATTAATTAACAACAGTTTTTGAAGTGGAAAGTTTTTTAATACTAACTCAAGAAAACTAAAGTAATATCACTTATCACTCCAACTCTACAAATACTTTAAGAATTAACTATATCTTTTTTTTTCATATTTTTATTTTTATTAAATTATTTATTTGATTCCTCCATTATTAAAAGTTGTGATTATGTGAGTGACAGAGTGTAAGAGCTGTGATTTTTCTGCTATTGGGGAGTTTTATTTTGGGTATAAGAGAGTGTAACAAAAAGTGTGAAGGAATCCAAGAAAATTATGGGATCAGTTCTCTTATATTGAAAAGTGTGTTATTAATTTGTTTCTTATGTTATAGGAAAGAAATTTCAGACAATTGACCCCACTTTGCCTTGAAACATGTAATAACTCATCTCTGTAGATCTACGTTTGTATCTACACATATCACTCACAATTTCTATATGCAAACTTCAAGTTTTTAAACAAAACAATGCCACTATCCCCTTTTACATTCAAAGTTTCAAAACAAAAACATATCACATTTCATGAAATAGTCATTTTTTACTGCTGAAATTATTTCATAAAATTACATGGTATTTGATGAAACAAGTTCTAGCTTCTTTTATTTTGGAATAAACACCAAATTAAAAATAGACAGAATTTTTACATCTCTAAATAAACCAAGAATGATTAGTTTGATGAAAAAGTTTAATTACATTTGATGAAAGAGTTTAAGTAGATCAAGTATTCCATGTATATAATAGTCTATCTTTAATAACAACATAGTATAAATAAACTCAAATTATTATTAATCTAAAAAATTAAAAGTGACTAAGAAAGATATACTTTATGTCTAGAATGGTATCTTTTAAGTTGTTCAATTAAGTAATAAATTCTAAACATATTTTCGGATATATAACAAAATATACACATATATAATTAATCCATGTAACTTAAAATATTAAAAGAGAAAGCAAGAGTCATGTACCATATTTATATTAATAAAACCATTAGTACACCTCTCTCATTTTGTAAGAGACTTGTATATAATGTGAAATCTAAAATTAGGTATATGTTATTTATGTTATTATAATATATATATTTGAAGTACCTCAAATACTTATCTATTTAAAAAACGAGCTTAAAAAGTGCACTAAAACTTTGATATTATAAACCAACTACTCCATATAATGGCATATTAAAATCGAACAATGGAAAGAGTACTAAACAAACAATATTAGTTTTCGATATCAATATCATAAAACAAAGTCTTATGTGTTTTTTTATTATGTAATCCTTATATTATTAAAAAAAATTAATTAATTCTCTTACTTTTTATGCTATCATCAATTTAGTTTCTTCTATTTTTTCTATTCTTGTGTTTGTATCAAATTTATTAAAAAGACCAAATTATTGATTTAAAGTATTTTTAATATAGGATCAGAGTGAATAAATTATATAAATATAATGATAAAAGAATTTAACCTAGTGTTTATTGTATTATATTTCTTCGGCTATGCTTTCAATTTCTAGGTATAAATTAGTCTTTTTATCAGTAAATTAATCTTTATAAGTATATAACTATTTCCAAAAATACATCAAGTTTTGATTTGAAATTACAAATTGAACCAACATTGTAGAAACCTCTAGGCTCATTATACATAATGTGTTTGTATCCTAATAACCATCTTATACCAACACATTGAAAGTTTAAAGACATTTTTTACTATATTTTAAAAATTCATGATGTATATTTTATAAACAAAAAGTTAAACCTTTTATTATTTATTTCTTCTATCAAACACATTTTTCTTTTGTTTCATTTATTTAGGGGAATATATGGTAAAAATTTGAAATGGTTGGTAATTAGAGTGAGAGAAAGCAATAAAAAAAATAATGACATGCATGAGAAAATGTTCCAAGTTCAGAATTAGAACAGATTTCGAAACTTTCAAAGCAAACTCAGACGCCAAAACCAATAGTGTGCATTTGATATTTTGTTGACCGACGAGGCAACAAGAAAGAGAGAATGGTAGAATTAACATCCTCATTATGTGTGCAAAATCAAACAATGCCTTCTAAACACACCTACCCAAACAATAAATTACCATATATTCTCATCTTACTTACTATTACGAGGGAGGGACTGCTATATATTACAATTAAAATCAACTTTATTTTATTCAAATAATTATATATATTAGAGATTAAAATATATTAAAATTTGTGTTATGAACAATATTCAATTTTACATTCAAATATATATAGGCATGTAATTGTAATGGAAAAATCTCAAGTCCAAGATTGATTTAGAGAAAGAATTTGAAGATAACATCTAAGTTAGGGTTTTTTTTTTTTTTTTTACAAAACTCATATTGTAAAACATTTTAACCCCTTTTATTCTTTAACTATTTTGAATATTTTTTATTTAAAACTATAGAGGCTAATGAAGATTAAAAATAGTATGTATAAAAAGTGAAAATTATGGCTTTTAAGTATAGGAAATAGGAAGTAAAAGACACAAGCTAATTAAAGAATTGAATAATTTTGTGATAGAGTTTAAATAATAAGAAAAGGATAATAATACTATGACAACATTCTTTAGATAATATTTTAACATTATCTATATATCATTATCTGATTGGTTCAAAATTACTCTTAAATTAATAATAATAATCATAAACATCATAATAGATTAATCAATTACATCTAAATAATTTTAAAATATTGTTAAAAAAATATTCTCCGAATATTATTCATCATTAAAAAAAGGGTTAGAAAGATGCATTAAAAAAAAGGGTTAGAAAGTGTATGATTGAATGAAGTGAAGATTTGATTAGACTTAAGAAATGGTAGCAATAGAAAGTTGTGTGTGTTGTTGAGGTTTTGTGTGTGGTGTTGTAAGAAACACAAACTCTATCTCCTGGGAGACAAACTGCAAGTCTAATCTCTGACTCCACCTTTGCCTTTCCCTTTCGCCTTTAATTGCCTTGCAGGGGGTAATTTCTTGACTTTCCATACACTTTGGCTTTCTAATCCTTTTACCTTGAAACTTACTTATATGGCTCTCCATTCCACCACATAACATCTACATTTTCTCTCTCTCTTTTTCTCTTTCTCTCTCTCTCTCTCTCTCTCTCTGCACACACTCTCACATATGCACACTCTATATTCTTATACATCCTTAATTTCTCCCACATCAAACATCATTTCACTATGACAGATCCTAAGTCCAACATGTTCAATGAATGGTTCAACTTCATGCTCTTCCAACCTCACTACTCTTCATCTTCTTCCTCTTCTCAACCCTACCACCCTCTTGCCAATTACTCAAACAACAGGTTTGGAATTCAATTGCAAGGAGCCTCATCTTCATCTTTATCTTCATCTGCATCTTCATCTTCATCTTCATATTCATATGCATATGCATATGCAGCAGCAGCAGCAGCAGCTCCTCCTCCTCCTTCTTCCCCTCCTCTAAGAGAGGCACTTCCTCTCATCAACAAGATAAGCCTGACAGGTGAGCAGCTGCAACAAAATGAACCCTCAAATGTTGTGGAAGAGAGAGAAGAGGAGAAGGAGGAGAACAATGGTGAAGATGGTGATGAAGAAACTGTGACTGTTGCCCTACACATAGGGCTTCCCAGAATGGATACTTGTTCTGATCTGGGGTCATCTAGGGTGTCCTCAACTTGTATGGAAATGGGTGAAAAAGAGGAAGTGAACATAATTTCTGAGCACCCTTTGGATAGATTGAACAAGGGTCAGTATTGGATTCCCACCCCTTCACAGATTCTCATTGGTCCTACACAGTTCCCATGTCCTGTGTGCTCAAAAACTTTCAACAGATACAATAATCTTCAGGTACGGTGTGGCCTCATTTACACAAATAATAAAAACTTTGTCTTCTGTCTGTACTTTATTCATTGTTTCTTTCACCATCTTGTTCATAAAATCTCCTTAATTTTTTCTCAAACTTTTTTTTAATGGTTTTTGACATTGAATCAGATCAGATAGGCCCCTCTCCTTGTGTGTTTCATCATTTTTGTTTCCTCTATGCAGCCCTTTTGCATGGTCTTCTTTTGTTTTTTGTTCTTTGTTTCTGATCAACAACACTATTTCCTCTCGATCTCAGTACCTTAATTAATTCTTGTTTTCTTTGAAAACCTGGAAGTCTCTTTGCTTCTTCTGCTTTTATGTCGCCTTGAACATTGTGCTGCGCCAGACTGCAAAGTGCAAATGAATGGAAAGTAAAAACAAATTATTAATATCAATGCTTCTCTCAGGATTCAGATGTTCCTCATCAAAAGCCTGTGAACTTACCACAGCCTTTTCAAAGCACTGCAAACGGTAAAAAAAAAAAAAAAAAAAAAACACTTGTTATTGATTCACTTGTTCTGATGAGATCATTTCCTGATCACATGTCTTTATGAAAGTGCCAGTCCCTCACACTCCAGATATATAATTTAAGTCTATATAATATCATCAAAACATATCTTCAAATCTGAACAAGTTAACCTTTTTGTAAAAGGGGTACGAACTTTGACTTAGTACTAATTAACTTGTCATCTTATTGTACAAAATTAGAAATGAATTAATTACCCATGTTTTGCTTCTTACCTCTTTAATTTTCTACTTGCTTTTTACTTTTATCTTGCATACATGGCCTTCCAAATCTGCATATGAATATGAAAGAAGCCAAAAGAATCAAGGTTCACCTATCTTCAATTTTATGAGTTGAATTTTCTATATTCAATTATCTTCCAATAAAAGCAGTGGAATTCATATATACATCTATGTGTATGTTCAGTAAAACCCAAATATGGTACATGCACCTTAATTTCTCTTTCTGCATAACAACTGGTTTAGAATTCCTAGTTGTGTATGAATTAATGAATTAATATTGAAAGCAAATTAGAGGCTTTGATTATGAATTTCTCATTTCAACCATGATTCTGAGTTCATGTTAATGTGTTAAGAATTGATTATAAAAGTGACTTATATATTTTTAACAGATGTGGGACTTCTAATCCAAAGAACTAACAACAGTGTGAATTCTGTTTCATTAATCTGATGACTTGATTTTCAGATGCATATGTGGGGACATGGATCTCAATACAGAAAGGGGCCTGATTCTCTGAAAGGAACACAGCCAACAGCTATGCTGAGGCTTCCATGCTTTTGTTGTGCAGCAGGTTGCAAGCACAACATTGACCACCCAAGAGCAAGGCCTCTCAAGGATTTCAGAACTCTTCAAACACACTACAAGAGAAAGCATGGCATAAAACCCTACATGTGCAGAAAGTGCAGCAAAGCATTTGCAGTAAAAGGTGATTGGAGAACACATGAGAAGAACTGCGGCAAAATATGGTATTGCTTATGTGGGTCTGATTTCAAACACAAAAGGTCCCTAAAAGACCACATCAAGGCCTTTGGCTATGGCCATGGTGCTTTTGGCATTGATTGCTTGCAAGAAGAAGATGAAGCTGCTTCTGAGATTGAACATGATGGAGAACATTCAATATGAAACTCAGAAAAATAAAAAAACATATATAAAAGGGTGAACTGTTATACATCCAGTTTCACATGCATGTTTGTAATAGACTTGACCTAGTGTCTACTTTTCTTCTTTTCAGTTTTGTTCTTCCATAATCATGTGGGTTGCTACCTTCATTTTAATTAGCAGTATGTACTATTTTAATTATGATCCTCCTTCTTCCTTTTTCTCCAGTCTGTCATGCTTTAATACACCAATAATATAAACATAAACATATAAATGTACATTGTACATTTCCGTGTCTAGGGTTTGTGTAGAATTCAAATGAGCAAATCACCATGGTGATGCAAATTACTTTCCTGCAATATATCTTTTATTTTCTTTGTAAAATTTTGTTTGTGATTTTACCATACACAATTTTCTTCTGCTTTTGCTGAATGAACCAATTTCTGATGTGTTCATCATTTTACAAGACAACCCTTCATACATTGTTCAACTTTCAGTTAGCAGAATTCTAAGATCTCTGCAGATAATATTTTATGAATATCAGCACATTAAGCACCTGCAATGGCAGCAACAAGCCTCGGAAAGAAAGAATATGTATAGACAGAGTTCTGATATAAGTATTAGGTTGTAGCATAAGTAGATAAGATGTGTGGTTACATTGAAAAACAAAACATCACTTATGACAAAATGAACATATAATAGTTAACTTATGTTGCTTGATTGTAGAACAGTGTTATATTAGTTCTGATGACATTGGTTTGATAATGGTAAAATAGAAAGTAGAAAAAAAAATGTGAAAATGAGAGAAAGTATATTGTTTAATGAAAGATATTTATAACATGTAGAAAGATAGTAAAATTGATAAATCTATAGGATGTATAATGACATAAGAATGAAAAGATAAAAAATATTATTATGATAAATGTTCATATAACTGAAATAGATACAAAAAAATTGTAGGAAAAAACATTTTAAATAAAATATGTGAAACTTATTTTAAACAATTTATGCACAAAAATCAAGAAATACATGAAATTGTGCCTTGAAAAAAAATTCCCATAATCGATTATGTTTCCTCTCATTCCCTTTTTTTTCTGTTTTGTTTGCAACATTTTGTTTTGTAATAATAATAATAATAAGTAAATAATAATAAAAATATATAATAAAAGAAAGTAAGTAATAATAATTAAATATCAAATAGTGTTAAATAATTAAAACCAAGTAATATGAAAAAGTAATTTTTATTTTATCTCTCTCCTCCCGAATAACTTTTATTAATTATATTTATTTTCTTACATAACTACCTGCTTTTTTTTCTTATACTTTTTTTTTCTCTATCAAACACACCCTAAATTCTATATATCGAAAATTATTTTAACTTGTTTGGGATTTCGGCTAAAATTGTATTTAGTCATAGATTTATTGTTAATACTTTATATATCAATTAATAAACAAGTCGCTTTTTAAAAGATATTTTGTTTTTCATATAACATGCTAATATCAAAAGTGGTAAAAATTAATTAACACTTCACATATTAACTAAAAATTAATATTATCGTATAATAAAACTCTAATTAAATAGATGTTGTATCAAATATTAGAATTCACTGTATATAGTTTGGATGTTTATTGAAATGTTGAAGTAATATCTGAAAAGTGAAATGATCTGAAAAAGGTTACATTAAAGTGTACCTGGTTTGGGTTGAGTGTATATATATATGACAGTTTTATATTTTTGCCTATGTAAGCAAAAGATTTCACTAAGAAAGATAGCCAACTTTTTGCACACAATGTGCCAAAAAAGTTAGTGACAATAGCCTCATACAACTTATTACTAAGTTGGAATGTTCTAATTTCCAATAGGATAATGATATTTTGTTTATATTTTTTTTACAATATTTTAACACTATTTATGTATTATTATGTGATTGGTCCACGTTAATATATATAATTATTATTAATTATGGAATAATTTTGGACCGATCACATAATGACACGTAAATAAAGTTAAAATATTGTCATAGTGTCATTTTACTTTTCTAATTTACTTTCATGTGTTGTTTTTCAAATATACATAAATACACACACAATTTGGTTTTATTTACGGACTTTGATATGTTAATATTATCCAGATGTTAAGCTTATAGTAACACACTCTAACATAAACTTAATTGAGAATGGAAAAATTCAAACGCTATTCCCAAAATTTCAACACAGATCACATGTAATTAATTATTCATTAAATTAAAGTTTAATTAATTATTTGGTTTTTATTTCCATTCAAAAAAAAGTCAAAGTTGATTTTTTAATGTTTTTTTTATCAATTAGGTCCTATGAAAATGTTCTTTTCCGTTAACTTTTTTGAAACACGTCAAGAATTTTTAGTCAAATTTAAAGTTGTTATTAAAGATAGTTTGTCTTATTGTAATTAAGACAATCTTAATGTTAATTTTGTTGAAAAATCATTAATCAATTTCAAAAAATTTAATGAAAAAAGATTAAATTGCATTAACTTTTACAGATGGAAACTAAATTGAAATTTAAAAAATTTGGAAAAGTTACTTCACAATTTTGGAAAACAAAAAAAGTATTTAAACTTAAAATTAAATGCCAAAAACAAGTAAAATGTTTTATATGTAACCCACCAAAAGATTATTTACAAGAAAAACAATACAAATATTCAATTAGGATAATTTTTGGATGGTTATGATAACATATTAACACGTGAACTTAATTTAATCTAATTTTATAAAATTGATTCTTAAAGCTTATATATATATATATTATAAATTTGTATGATCTTTAGTACAAACTTATATTTTTGAATTTTTTTATATGCAGATTTTCATGGGAAAAGAAATTATTACAGTTTGTGGGTTGGAAAAATAAAGAAGAAAAATTACAGTTTTAATTTTTTTTTTAATGGAGATTTTCACGGGAAAAGAAATTCACAGATAAATTTTAATACTATTTTAATAAAATTGACAAAAAAAATCTACAATCTATTGATATGAGATATTTTTTTACAGAAAACTAAAATATGTATTATTTGGTGAAAAATAGTTATAAATATTCCATTAGTATTTTTATATTTTTACTTTGTATATTTAGACAGGCGATGCTTTTTTTTAAAATATTTTCAGTCTTAAATACTTATTGATCAAAATTATTGAATTTTATTTTTATTTTATATAAGGCTTAATTATACATTTGATTATTATATTTATTTGATTAATATTGAATATAGAGAAAAATTATGAACCTAATTAACTTCCCTTGTGTCGGATGTACAAATAAAGTATTCTATTTATAATAGAAGAAATATAAGTTAAGTCCAAAATATAAATAAAGAATAATAACCAAAAATAAAGATTAGTATTAGGTTTCTCCTGTTTTAGTGGAAGTTTAGTATTAGGATTCATGCATATATTAATAGATTTTGAATTCATGTCTGCAAAATATCTAATGCATACTTTCTTTAAAATATAACGATATCATTGTTGGATTGTGTCACCTCACTACCCAGGAAATATCTAAGTTTGTCAAGATCTACGATTTGAAAATGGTTGCAAAGACGTTGTTTCATCTAAGAGATGTCATGATTGTCACTACTTGTAAGAAGGATGCCATCAACATGTATTATCAAGTGGATACATCCAACACTCGAGTGATGGTAAAAGACTGAATAATCTGTCTCACACTAAGTCATACCAAATTGTTGAACGTTACTAAACTTTCCAAACCAGGTCTTAGGAGACTGCTTTAGGCCATATAAGGATTTATGAAGACGACATACTAAATCAGAAGACTCCCCTTGAGCAACAAATCATGGAGGTTGCTCCATATAAATCTCTTGTTGTAAAATCTCCATTAAGGAATGTATTTTTGACATCCAGTTGATAAAGAGGTCATTACTGAAGAGTCACCATGGCTATAAATAAACGAACAAATGACATCTTTGTGACTAGAGAAAAAGTATCACTATAATTCAACCCAAAAATTTGTGTGTGACCTTAGGCCCCTAGACGATCTTTAAGGCAATCAATAGTTTCATCAAGACCAACTTTGATAGTAAAAACCACTTGCAACGAACAACAAATTTTTCATACGATAATGGGATAAGCTCCCAAGTTCCACTTTTTGAAGAACAATTAGTTCATCTAACATGTCTTGACGTTAACTAGAATAAGTTAATCCATCAGTAACAAATTTTGGAACGGTTACAGAAGAAATAACGAAAGACATGTATAAAAGGATGAAGACTATGATAACTTAATGCTATATAATGTGGAAAAGGATTACAAGTAGAATATATATCTTTTCAAAGGACAATTGGAAGGATAAACTCAGTTATGGAAACTGAAAGAGACAATATACTAAATCAATCCAGTTTCTATTTAATAAGTTGAGATTTCCAAAATGTACTTGTATATAACATTATTTTCATTAAAGTTTTAAAAGTAACACAGAATACTTGTATATAGTAAATTGTATTTTATCTATATCTCTATATATAAAGAGATTTTTTTTTGTGCTTATATTGTTTTTCAAATTTATTCTTTAAATAAAAAATATTCAAATTAAAATAATCATTTTATAGTTTCTTTAAATTTAACTTTTTTTATAATTTGACCGTTTTTTGAACTTAATCAATTTTAGATTATAAAACTATCTATAAAGTAAATAAAAACAATTTACTCTTTATTATCATAAAAAAATTTGACACATATCCAAGTGTTTTCAGTTATATTAAATTATACAAATGAATATTACCTTTTAAATACTACAAACGGTTGGAATAATTAGTTAAAGCGTTTTTAGCAATCAAAATATAAAAGCTAAATTGAATTTTTAACATTAAACAAATATTTGAATATATAATGGCCCACTCAACATAGTTTTTAGTAGTAAGTTTTAATGTTTTTAGTTTTCCATTAAATTCTTTTTTAAATTAATTTTCATCCTTTTGTTTATAGTCTAAAAATTCTTGATCATGTTAAGTTAGTTTAAAGGTATGTTTGTAAGGTATTGACAATATGATAACAATAATAATGTCCATGATGAAGACAAAATTATATATATTGAGTTTGTTTAAGTTTAAATAAAGTAACTTTTTACTAATATCATAATTTTTTTAATTGTAATCATATCTTAAATATATAATTTTATTATTTTTGCTTATATAAAAAACACCATTAGAAAGTTGTTTAGGAAATTTCAATAAAACTGTTGCTATCAAACCTAAAAGTGTAGTTTTCTATGTTCCTCTAAAGTTTTCCATATGATTTAAGCAATCTATTTGTTTATTTTCTAAGGAGTGAAATCAAATTTTTTATTTCTATTTTGTAAGAGTGGCAATTGAATAATGCTTGAAAAAACTAAAAATACTTTTATTTTAAAAAATATTTATCTTCTTTACCTAAATAATACTTATATAAAATTTAAAATAATAATGAAATCATTAAAAGTTTATTGTAAACAAATAAATCTAAACTAACTCGTATTTAGTAAATGAATATAAAACAAAACAGATGTTTATTACATGTTAAGCTAATTAAAAACTAATAGACTTACTTTAACGGATCTGAAAATTGTTTTAAAGTTTAATTCTACTGCACTTATACGATATTCATATTTATTAAAACATGGTAATAAATTTATATTATAGTATTATATATATATATATATATATATATATATATATATATATAATGTTTGACATTTTTATTATTTGTAAAAAGTATTAAATATTTTTATAACAATAAAATTATAAAATCAATCTAAAGTTGACTCCACACTTTTTTGTTTTATTTGAATTCGAAGTTAAGTTAAAAAATGGAACTAGATTATCCGGCAGAACAACTCAAAAGATAAAGAAGTATAGTTAATTTCTTCATACTCGTTCCAAGTTTAAAGTACCATTTGTATAAATAAGAATCCCTCTGTCACATGATCTCTTCTTTATATAGATAGATATAGGATCTATGGAACAATTACTTAGAAGTACATTTTGTGAAATAGCCCTTCTTATCTAATAGAAAAGAATCCCATGATCCTGAACCGATCTTACTTAATCTCAAGTTTTTCTATGAAGAACAGGACTAATTCTTTTTTAGTTAGGTTTCTAGAGATAAACAAACAATTATTGTAGGTTTTAATAATTTTAGTTAGATTTATGTAGAGAACGAAAATGAATATTGTTTAGGTAATTAAATAAACTAATTTAAACAATAATGTTCAATGTGTTTATTTAAAAAGTAATGTTTGAATGTGTTTATTTAAATAATTTTTCTTTAAAAGGATTGTGTTTAGAAAAATATATTATATTTCAAACTTATTATACATTATATGTATTATAATATATATTTTTTCTCAAACTTATTACTCTTACAAATAAGTGGTTTTATTAGTTTATGTTGAGTTTATCGAGAAAAAAAGTTAATACAAGAAATACATTATTAACAAAATCTGAATCTAATTATGTAAGTAATTTACGTTATTTTTTATTTAAAATTTAAAGTACTGCGTTAATAGATCTTCAAATATTATGATGTTCTATTTTTTTATTTTTACCGAATATGATAGACTCACTTGAAATTCTAAGAGTTCATGAATTATCAAGACTCTCCTTCGATATGGTTACTCTGTTAACACCATTATGAGACACAATCCAGGTAGTAATAACACTTTTTAATATTGGTTGAAATTTATTGAAAATCTTGATACTTGGTTGGTTCTGTAACTTCTGATGATGTTTTACAAGATTCTTGCATCTGTAACATGTTCCAGTTTCATATTAACCAAATATGCACACAATTTTGTTATTAGTGAAAGCAAGAATTTGTCTGTTCACTTAGTTTACAATTGTTTTACTTTAGTGTAAAGCAGAACGCAGGAAAGATTTGAGCTTTCTTAGCAGCTTACCAGGAGCACCCCAAAGGCTTCAAATTCTGAGTGCTGATCTAAACAATCCATAAAGTTTTGGTGCAGCCATTGAAGGGTGTGTTGGAGTCTTCCATGTTGCTACCCCAGTTGACTTTGGACTGAGAAATTTTTGAGATTTTACTGAAATCCTTAAAAATTTCTTAGAAATTCCTATTATATCTTGAAATTTCCATAATACAGCACATATAAATCCTTAATAACAGCGATAAACGTCTCATGAAATTGCAGTTTGAGTTTTTATCTGCAATTTTACTACAGATACCAGATTTATCTTCAAAGAAGCTAATAGATGCAGGATTCTTGTTCAACTATGGAATGGAGAAAATGATAGATGATGCAATTGAGTGCTGCCAAGAAAAGGGTTACCTATAATTACTGGTATTGGCCATGTCTGATAGGAATCAAAACAAGAATTTTAGTAAAACAAAAAAGATGTATCAGTTAAAATTAGAAGTGTACGTAGTAGCTAGTACAAGGTGAAACCATCATCATAGGAAACATGGCAGCCACGTCTACAAGGTGGAGCATTCTCATCATACTCTGCACAACAACTCCATCTTTTCTTCCAATTGACACGCCCAGTGTTTGGTCTGTTATTCTTCTCATTCCATTTATACACAATTACTCCAGATTTTTCACTCCAATCCCCATCAATTCCTTGGTGTGGTGGAGCCAATGAAAATAGACCTTTATCTCCTACAACATTACATAGGTAATAATCATCAGGTAAACCTATGATAATTTTAGGAACACAGCTTAAACACAGTTTCTTAAGAATTAGATATTAATTCTTACAAAATCAGAAATATGAGATTTGATCATATACGATACATCCAACAAACAATAAATCTTTGGATAACAGGTAATTCTAACAGGAGATTAGTATAAAAAAGAACACTAAAGGAATCGGAATGTAAGGTTTTTGTCCTAATTCTTCTGCATAAGAAAAGAAAGTGATTTACATATTGCATATACCATTGGTGTGGCCGTGGAAGGAGCAAGAAAGAGGAGAATTATCTTGATCTGAGTAAAGGGTGTTGCATCTCAAACACTTTTTCTTTGTTTGAGTATGGGATGTGCCTGCTTTATTCTGAGACTGTGAGCAGCACCTGATCTGAAATGATGGCTTGCAAAAAAGTGAGCTTTGACAGAAACTTAGAGCAAAAACAACCATTCAGATTTACCCTTTTGATTATACTTGGCAGATGTAAGAAATGAAGAAGGGAAGTAACCAGCTGAAAAAAGTGTGCTCTTCTTAAGAGTTCAGAAGGATTGTGTTTCTGAGGGCAAAGACTGATGACAGTGTTGGATTGTTGCCATTGCCACTTGCAACAGAAAACGACACATGAGATGCCAAATATCCCAAACTTTATATTACTAAAATATTCTCTCTTTTTATATATAATTTAAAATATCCTCTGTCTCAGACATTAATGATTAGTTTGATGATGTTCAGATAATAGGTAGAACAATATATTTAACAAATTTTATTAGGATAGACTCTAACTTGACTTTGATACCATGTTAACCTATTAAACTAACTTATCAGGTGAAGTTTGTATTTATTTATATACTATAAATTAGGTTTATTCAGTGTAGGATTTCCAACATTCTTTATACTATTTTCTTAAAAATAATATTAGTGTAGATTTTTTTTTTTTCAAAGAGTATTTAAGTAGTGTAAGAGAAAATATAATACCTCCTACTATTTAAAGAAAAAACATTCTAGTGTTCTTCTACAAAACATGTTTTTCTTAATGTAAAAAATATAATTTTCCCACAAAAAGATGTTCATCTTACAAGCATCTTTGAAAACTCCACAACTCTAGCACTTCTATGAAACATATGATGATAAATTTATCAAAATTAAAGCAATAATACTACACACAGATCATATTATGATCCCAAAAGCATAATGTCCAAACATGAACCACTTTTCAGATGGATCATTTTTGTCTCACTTTATGGATAACCATCCTCATACATGACATAAACAAGGTTACATGTTATTCCTTAAGAGATATCCCTTTCTCCTTGCTGCATTGAATTGCATCATCAAGCATCTCCTCAACTCCATACTTGAACACAAATCCAGCATCTATGAGCTTCTTTGTTGATAAATCTGGTATCTTTGTACCTTCCATTTTGCTGAAACAGCTACAACAAATAAACAACTAGCCAAATACTTGTTGCAATGAAATCAAAGAAAAACCAAACACTCAAATCAAAACGAATGTTAAATGTGTTACAGCATGAAGTTTAACAGAAACTTACTCTATTGTCTTTGGCTTAAATTCTGGGTATTTGGCAGAAACAAGTTCAGAGATCCTTTCATAAGTAACCAAACATTTTGAACAAATATACCTCCCTTTTGGATTTTGATTCTCCAGCAGAAATATATGTGCTCTGGCCACATCATCCACATGTACCATAGGTACCTCAAGGAGGGAACCAAATCTATCTTTTTCTCCTGCAAAAGTTTTCTATTATATATTTACATTTTCTTAAAAGATAAAAATGATTTTAATCCCTGAACTTAAATACAAAATTAAAATTCGTTCATATTCAAAACTTTAATACATTTTGATCTTCAAATTTAAAAAATTAATGACTAGTCAACAAATTCAAAGTACTTGAATCGAAAAGATTATATTTATTATTTTTTAAATTTAGAAACCAAATTATATGAAAGTTTAAGAAAGAAACGAGTTTCAATTTCGCATTATTAAAGTTTAGAGACTAAATGCATAGTTAATCATTTTCTTCACTATGAGTTGAACAGCCACAGAAAATAACACTGTTACATAAACAGGAGAATGAAATTGCATCACTAACCAAATGCAAATTTCAATGAAATATGAACCGAGCGAGGAAGCTTTGGAATAATGAAGGATCCAAAAACAAAAGGTGGAATTAGAGTCACAACATCCAAGCCATTTTGTTCTCCAAATTCAAGCACTGCCTTCTCTGTCAATGTCTTTGAAATTGCATAAGACCATCCAAATGGCTTTGAAGCTCTGAGAAGATCCACGTCAGTCCAAGAGCTTTCATCCATCACTTTTTCTTCTTTGCCACTATAAATCACAGCAGCACCACTAGAGGTGTAAACAACTCTCTTCACAGTCTTGCAGTTCAGGCATGCCTTCAAAATGCCAAGTGCACCATCAATGGATCTTTTGGTCACTACTTCTTCTGCTTCTATCAGTCCAAAGTCAGATGGGTTAGCAACATGGAACACTCCAACACACCCTTCAATGGCTGCACTGAAGCTTTCTGGATTGCTCAGATCAGCACTCAGAATTTGTAGCCTTTGAGATGCTCCTGGTAAGCTGGTAAGAAAGCTAACATCTTTCTTCTGTTCTGCTTTGTTTTAAACATCAAAATTGCAGCTTTGGTTTGATGAATCAAATCAAATGAAGAACCTTGTAGAGATTAAGAGTGTTGTTGTTTCTTTTACTCAAATCAACCAAGCATGTTGTTTCTTTGTCAGTTCCAAAAGGAACATGTCAGAAACATACTAAATATCAATTTCAACACAAATCCTTGAAATTAAATGCCAAAAACAAGTAAAAATTTTCCACCATTCAAGCAACATTGTTTATTGTTAAGAAATGAACTTTTAAGTCTAAATGAACCTAACAAAATCAATTTTTGTTATCTTTAATCGATATCGATATGACATCTCCAACATATTTTTTCACGTCAGCTCACTACTAAAATCAACTTTAAATCTAATTCTATGTTACAAAACTAATTTAAAAGACTATATTTATATTCACTTGTATACTATAAAATTGTTTTATGTCCAATCAATCAAATCAACGTAGGATGTCTAACATCTACTATGTAACTCACACCAAAAGATGAATATTCAGTATATACGGTCAAATTAAGTTGAGAAAACAACTAAGAACAATGTAGCATTTGATTTGAAAATCTATAACAAAAAGTTTATGATAGACAGAAGGAGAATGTTGTTGTGATTCTGGAAAAAAATTAGCATGTGAGTAGCTTTTGTATTATTACCTGGATTGTGTCTGACAGTGGTGTTAACAGAGTAACCATGTTGAAGGAGGGTCTTGATAATCCATGAACCGATGAAACCTGTTCCTCCTGTTACACAAACTCTTCCTTTGCTTTCTTCCATTGTCTCAAACCTTCTCTCTTTCTCTCATTACGGCCACAAATTCAGCTTTTGTATGCACTCATAGAAAGTTATAGTTGAAAGTGAAACGTATGGCCTTTAATCCTTCACTATCCATGTTCATTGCAATTGCATGTTGACATGAATTTTCTTACCTTTTATATTCTTGATTTCGGTTTGAGAAAATATTTTATGGACAATACAAATTTCATCTATATGTTCTAAAAATAATAATTAATGTAGTTGATATATATATATATATATATATATATATATATATATATATATATATAAGTTTAAAATTGTTTACAATTTTAAGGTGATATACCAATTATGGTTTGGAGTTTATGAAAATCAGTCTAGTATGCATATTTAGAAATAGATTCAATATATATTTTTTCTTAAACTATTATAAAAAAAATATTTTTTAATTTTAAATTAAGTTTCGTCCCAATCTTTATAAAAATAAGGTAAAACATTTTTTTCAATAAACGTATTACTTGATTTTCATTAAGTTGAGGAACGGAATAAATTGTAATTTATTTTTAGTCTAAAATACATATTTTTACAAGGGTTTGGAGAAAAAAAACATACATATTTAACTTTTTGAAAATTTTAAAATTAAGAATCATTAAAATTGAGTAATTTATTAATTATAACTAAATGACAAAAAAAAATTAACTAAATGTAAAGAGATTTAGTTGTTAAAATGTTTAAGGATATTTAGTAATTCATTATTTAATATTTAATAACTTGAGTTTAACGTTAGTACGCCAAGACAAGTTAACACAGAAAGTGACAAATTTGTTGTTGGACAGAATGTCCCAAAATTATTATGATTAGCACACAAAACGTTAATTTTTATATATTTACTAAGTGAAAGACAACTAAACTTCTTTATTTAATCTAATATTTTCAATTTCATTTTCAGTTTTTTAATTTATCGTAATTTTTAACTAATTGACTGTTTCAAATATATAAAATTAAATTATACTTAAATTGATTATTAATTTACATATACTATTTATTTAAAAGTTTTAAAAACAATTATACCAAATTAGTGATTATATATATATATATATATATATATATATATATATATATATATATATCAAAAAATGTTTTATCTTTACTTTAGGAAGCATTTAGACTATCATGTTATATTAGCGATCAATAATAAATTATTATTTTTTCTATTAAAAATATAACTATTACTTTTTATTTGTTAAATATAATATATCAAATAAAAATTATAATATAAATTGTGAAAAATCCAAAATTTCTTTTCCAAAATGCACATGAAGTTCGTTACCTTCTTTCACGGGTGCAAAAACGCTATTTAACGTCACCCCCTTAAACGTCGGTTAAGAGTAAGCACGACGTATATTGATGACCAGTGACATTTTCGTAAATAAGTTGCCCATATAGACGTCAGTTAGAAGGTGCTCGTTTATAATATTTTAAACGTCGAGGTCCCGCCTAACTAACGTCTATATGTTTGACAGGTGGGTGAAAAGTCATTTCTTTCAGTCACTTTTTGACTCCATTTAGACGTTTGATCCCGCCACTCCGACTTCTAAAGCACTTTAGACGTCTATTATTTTGAGAACAGACGTCTAAACCCTAAATCCATAAATTTAAAAAGTCATTTTTTGACTCTATGTAAACGTCTGATTCCGCCACTCCGACTTCTAAAGCACTTTAGATGTCTGTTATTCTGGGAACCGACGTCTAAACCCTAAATCCAGAAATTTAAAAAGTCACTTTTTGGCTCCATTTAGACGTTTGATCCCGCCACTCTGACTTCTAAAGCACTTTAGACGTCTGTTATTCTAGGAACCGACATCTAAACACTAAATCGAGAAATTTAAAAAGTCACTTTTTGACTCCATTTAGACGACTGATCTCGCCACTCCGACTTCTAAAGCACTTTAGACGTCTGTTGTAAGGGGAACCGACGTCTAAATGTCTGCATTAAAACACTGCGAACGCGAGGCAGTAGTTACGCGCACTCATTGTTCATCATCTTCCTCGCGTTTTCTCTGCACAGGCTACGTTTTTCAGGTTCGTTTTCTCACTTTTGCACCGTTTAAAATTAATTTTACTCTGATTACATTACTCTTTGATGAATTATTTTTCATTTGAACCGATTAAAATGCGTTTTCATTGAGTTTTTCTGCAGTTTTTCTCATGTCCTTAGGCAGCGTTCTTGGACGGCGATTTCTTACGTTTGCACTCCTCCACTTCCCTCCACTACATTATCAAAATCGTCCAATACAAAATAAGAACATACAATCCATTCTCGTCAACTAAAATATAAAGTTGTAAACTCGAATCACCATGACCTAGGAGCGACTCGAGAGGCCTCAAGCGAAGAAAAATCCTATCAAATACGGCGACATTTTAGACGTCTGATCTATAGAGTCCGACGTCTATATAGACGTCTGACCTATAGGGTCCGACGTCTCATTTAACGTCACTCAAATAGACGTCGATTCGGGATCTGACGTTAAAAGCCCAAAATAACCGACATTAAACAGCGTTTTTCCACTAGTGTTTAGAAAACTTTAGCTTCCAATCTCTATTTTTTTTATAACTCACTCAAATTTCAATTTTCTTCAAACAGGTTGTTATTGGAGTAATCGTGAACAACTTTACAAAACCCACCAATTGAAAAATCAAATAAAATAAGTTCCTTTCAACCTTATTTTATAAAGTCCAAATTATAATTTTCATTTTCTTAGTCTTTTTCTTAGTTGCATAGGTTTTCTCTACTTCTACGAACTCTTTGTATGTTGGTTACTCTAGTCATGTCTTCATACCATTAATTTGATCTCCTTGTCAGTGTAGTTAGGTTCTCTCAAAGTTGGAGTCGTAGAAAGATATTGAAGAACTTAAGATTCCTTTGAGGTGAGAGAAACAGCCTTGTTTGAAATTCTGAGTTTTGATTTGCATGAATGAGTTTTGTAAAATGTATATTTAGTTTGTTGGGTTTGAATTTCTTTGGTTAGGGTTAATGCATGTGGGATTTTGGACCTATATTTAGGTGGTTTGAGGCTACTGTCGAGACTACTGTTGGGCGATACCTTTCCATCATTGGGAATTAGCATGTCTAGAGATCAAACCGGAAGACGTTGCATGTGTGGCGTTGAGCGCCACATCTTCACCGTTGGGTACCTTTTGGATAGGTATTCACTGTCTTCACGACTCTCCAACCGTCGAATTGCTTCATATCTAATAATCACCAACAAAAGAATATTCATTTTAGATGGACGCTTACCCCACAACGTAAAACAAGATCAGAGGATAAGAGATGATTAAAAGTGCATGAACAATATTAAACACAATTAGGATGTGATTGTGCCCTAATTAATCCGTGAATAGTGTAAAGCTCATAAGGTAACCTTATAAATAGAAGGAGTGATGAGGCAAAATTTGCATATTCCTTTAATTTGATAATTACCTGTTCGAGAACATGATATAAAACTAATTTTAGGGTTAAAGTGTTTTTTACAGGTATCCATCTTTCTTAGACTAAAGATTGAGCATTGTTTTGATCTATCTAAGATAAACTAATCAATAAGAGAACAACATGAATCCAAAAGACAACCGAAATAGTAGGAGAGTGGTGGTCTTACGAAATAAATCTCATATTGTAATATATAATTTAGGCTTAAATTTTATAATTCAATTTAAAACAACATTAATGATTTTCCATCAATTAACTATATTATATAATATAATTAATTTATGTAAATTATTTAATAATTTAATTTAATATTTAATTGCATAATTTTTTATTTGATTTAATTTAGTATTTAATTTAACATTTAATTTCATAATTTCATATTTGATTTAATTTGATATTTAATTTCATAATTTCATCTTTAATTTAATTTGATTCTTTCTTTTAATTAGTGTACTTTTAAAATATTCTTCAAATTTAATTGGTAATTTTAAATAAATTTATTTTTATTTATGTATTTTCCAATAAGGTAATATTAGACCTTATTATAAACTTTGATATCTTAAGTATATTAACACTTCAAAGTCCATCAATCATTTACCTTTACATAAAATTTATTAAAAATAAAAAAAATAATTAAAAAAAGAATACAAAGTATGAAAAGGACCACATGATAAAAATTACACTTCATGAAACATAGACAAACTTTACCTATTATGAAAAAAATCTAAATAAGTACATGGTAGTAAAACATCAAACCACATTTCTATTAATCAAAACTAAATTAACTAACTTATTAACATAATTTTCTTCAACAAAAAACATGAGAAACTCTTAATTGCATATGCTTATAAAAATGCAAACACGAACATCATCTCCCTCTAAGATTCTAAGAAATCACTTGTTGATCCAAAAAATCATGATAAACTAAAGAAGAATCGCACTCCAACCAAATTCTTTCAAAATTCTCCTTCGAAACATGTCCAAAACATAAAAGATCTTATAAACTTAGCATAAATAGAAGTCTCAACTCTAAAACAAGTTTAAAAACTACTCATATATTTACTTTAACTTCCTCTAAAAATACCTATACATTAAGCTAAATTAGAACAATCTTAACTGCATCGTCAATATTCATCTTGAGTCAACTAGAAGATGAAACACGTCATATTACGTCCATAAATGAAACTAACCTATATTCAAAAATATCAACACCAAAATATAAAAAACAATATTATTCATATGTTTCTTAAATTTATTTTCAACTATACACATTAATTCCTTAATTTGAAAAATAGTATAAAAGGAATCTTGAAATCTATTATCATATTTGATAATCGAAATCATCCAAATGACTATTGTAATGATAATCATATTTATGTATTTTTAATAATATGTTTATTCATGTGATTTTCAATTATGAAACTATTTTGCATTTTTTTTACTTTTAATATTTCTTTAAACTTTTTTCCTATTCTTTTCTTTTTAATGCTTATAAGTGTATTTTCTTTTATAAGATTCTTTAAAGTTGTTATTATTTTGTCTTTTAAGAAAATACAAACTTTAATATTGTTACTTTATAAAATGTGTATTAAAATACGTGATATTTAACTTATTTTTCTTTTACTTTTAAATTTTTATAATTTTTTCTACTTTTTTTCATCTTATAGTTTTCTTTTAAAAACTTATAATTTTTTAATGTCATACAAAACCAAATATATATTTCATTTTAGTAGAATCATAATTGATAAAAAAAATTAATAATTAATGATTTAGGGATAAGAAAGGATCTTTCTATATGAATTAATTATAGATGTTCACTTAAATAATAAAGTAATAAGAACATAATTGGTAATAAAAAATAATAAATCATAATTAATGTAAAGTACAATTTTAATTTAAAGGAACATTTACATCTCATTTATACAACACACAATCATGAAAACTTTTAAATTACAAAATTTAGGAAGCTTTCTAATTTCACAATTTAGAAAGAACTCCAACCCAAAAATTCATAACCTCTAAAAGCCAAAAAAAAACAAAATGTAAAACTCAACCACCTACTATATGCATCGTTACAATAACTCTCATTGTCATTTAATAGAAAATATGGTAAAATGAACATTTTGGAGTGTGGGAGAAACTTATGGTGGTGCAAAAGGAGATTCCTTTTTTGTAATTTTAACTAAAATAGAAAACTTTTATAAAAATATACTCCAATTAATTTTTTCTTAGTTGTCTTAAGACTCCAGAAAAATAATTTTTAACAATTAAATAATTTTTCACAAACTCATTTTCATTAACTTTAAATATTTTTAAAATGTAATTAATCCACTTGCTGTTTATCTCCACTGTTATTGAGTACGCAAACAATGAAGAAAACGAAATTCAGAAGACCAGAAGAACATTTTGTTTTTCAGTTTTCCACTTTCACCCATTACACAGTTTCGTAATTCTGCTTCCTTCTTACGCCAATGGCCGCCATAATTTCGCGAAGACTAAGGTCAACGTTAACCTCCTCGCTCCTAAAACCCTGTCGTTCTTCTTCATCTTCTTCAATCACTTCGTTTTGCCAAAACCCTAATTTCTCAATTTTCAAACCCTCCCAAAATCCACTCTCTCCTTTCATTCCCTTCACGTTTCTCTCATCAAAGCAATTTTCCTCGTCTTCTTCATCTTCAGAATCTGATGAAGCCCGCAAGCCAACCCCAGATCAAGCCCAAGCCCAAGCCCAAAGCCCGTACCCAAGCCAAAACCCAAACTTCAAGCACCAGGAGATCGAAGGCCCCACAGTGGAACGAGACCTCTCCCCGCTCGGGACCGAGACGCGTGTGGTTCTGGAAACCATGATGAGGAGCATGTACAGGCTAAGCCACACGCTCGCTGCATTGGGTCTGGTTCACCTCGCTCTCGGCGCGTGGATCACATACCTGACGAAATCGAACCCCTTAACGGAGGTGTCGGTGCAGAGTCTTGCGGCGTTCGCGTTTCCGTTCTCGGTGGCGTTCATGCTGCGGCGCGCGCTGAAGCCGGTTGTCTTCTTCAGGAAGATGGAGGAGCAAGGGAGGTTGCAGATCCTCACGCTCACGCTCCAAACCGCGAAGCAGTTGGACGCGCTCTTCGCTAGGGCTCGTGTGGTTTCTCTGCTGTGCGTTTTTGGTGTTGCCGTTGGCGTGGGAATTGCAGTGGCTTCCAAATTCACCTGATTTTCTTATTATTCAGAATAAATAAATATATGCTGCCTTTTTTCCTTTTACTTGTGAGGTTGATTTTTTATTTTTATTTTTTGTATCCTTCAATTTTTACAAAATTAATCACATACTTTATCTTTATTTACTTCGTGTAAATTGACTAACAAAACTAATAAAAAATGTCAGGAGAACCGTTTAAATTACTATATATAAATTTAATTCGTGTAAATAACTATGTTATAATCTATATTAAACATATTTGATATATTAAAGTTGATATAAATATTAATTTTGAAATGATTAAAATAAAATAATGAAGAACTTGTTGTTGGCGTGTTCCACGTCTCACTGCATCACATTCGGTGTTCAACTAATTTCTGATTGCAAGAACAACAAACAAACTTCTCTCCTTCGTAATCGTAATCATGTGAGCAATTTTCCGTCTTTTATTTCACTATCCGATTTTCGTTTGTTCACTATCGATTAATCAATTGATATATCTCTACGTGCTGCATTACTTCCAAATTTGTGCACTGAATTTTTCGTCTTCAGTTTTTGTTTTCTCAGCAATTTGACGTCTCTTCCTCACTCACACGGTGGTTCTGATGTGGTTGTGCATGTGCCGTTGAGGTGCTTTTTTTCTTCAGTTGTGAAATTCGCCACTCTCGTTGATTTTCAGCCATGACGGACCTTCATCAATTCAATAACATCACTCTCGGAGGCCGTGGAGGCACCGTAATCCCTCTAACCTTTGTTTTGCTACTCCTCTCCGTGTATGGTGCAAGTTATAATAAAATATTTCCATGAATCTATGACTATCTTTGAATTAGCAAGCCATGTAAAAGAACTTCCCGGAATGTGAGTTTGAGAATGAAACATGTTTGGTAAAAGTTTTGAAAAAGTATTCCCCCGAAACTATGGCTGTGTTTGAATTAGTGAGTCTTACAACAGTGTTCTCAGGAATGCAAATTTTCAATGTTTGGAAGAAGTTATAAAAAATGCTCTCAAGAACATGTGATTATGGTTGAGTCAGTGGTATAGAATGAAATAATGTGGAGCAGAATGGAATGGGATGGATTGGAATGAAACAAAAGCACCATTGCACTGTTTGGATGTTTTAGAATGAAATGGGACGAAGGTTTCATTTTATTGTTTTGAAAAATGGCGGAATTGAATGATTTATAACTTTTTAATTTCCACATTGTCCCTATTCTAAATATGGGTCTGTTTGGATTGGATACAATCTTTGTATAGTATGATGAAATTGATTGAGTTATTTTTGTTCCAAACTTTGTATCTTCTACGGTAAAAATTATTTGATTTTGTATGATGTAATATGTACCATTTATGTAGTATTCGGTTGGATCAGACTGAATCTGCATGGCCTCTACTATGTTGCACTGCATGTTCCGTGTCAAGTTGTTACAATTTGTTGTTTTTTTAATTCAAAGTTCATAGTGATTAGAGTTGAAGAATTGGATTTTTCTAGTGAATTTGTGAATGAGACTGAAATTGGCAGTTGAGATGTATGACACTTCTTCTCATGTTATGGGGTTGCAGAATCCGGGACAGATGAAATTATACTCTGGTGGAATAGTATGGAAGAGACAGGGCGGTGGTAAATTAATTGAAGTTGATAAATCTGATATAGAGGGGGTAACATGGATGAAGGTTCCAAAGACTAACCAACTTGGTGTTCAAATTAAAGATGGGTTGTACTACAAGTTCACTGGATTTCGTGATCAGGTTACTCCTTCTACCCCTCTAGAATGTGCATTTACGTTTGTTGTGCAAAAATGAGTTCATAGCTTTGGTTAGGTTTCCTATATTTTGTTGCTTTTTAACACCTTGGCAGATATAAATACTGAGGAGTAGGACTTCAATTGCTATAAAATGCTCCTTCTTATATCGTAATTTTATACATTTTTGCAGGATGTTGTAAGTTTGACCAATTTTTTCCAGAGCACTTGTGGAATAACAGTGCGCGAGAAGCAGCTTTCTGTTAGCGGACGAAATTGGGGAGAAGTTGATCTGAATGGTTTGCTATATTATATGAACTGACTTATTTGTTGTAATTGATATTCTCCGCATGATTTGTCATATATATCTTAAACATCTCTGTCATCCTTACTGGCTGTAAATTTGGTAATTTAGTGTCTGGGAAAAAAAAGTTAATTTGACATTGTATTGTTTGATATTCAGTAGCACCCATGAAGAAATGGTATGTAAATTCTTTAGCAAAGGATAAAGCTCTCCTATTTTCGGAGAAATTCTGTGATATCATCCAGTTCTTATTTGGAGAGCACTGATTTATCTTGTATAGTGCTGGATGTTTTCCATATATGAAGAAAGGCTGAGAACTTATGTGCTGCCGTGCTACTTTTTTTCTTCCTCAGTCTGCAGTTGCTTATTTTCTTTTTGTTATACTCTAAGGGTGTGTTAACAGTTGTAAAAATTAAATAGTTTCAATAATCATACAGTGTTATAATCTATTGTGGTTAGAAACAGTTTTTTATTTGGGTATATTTGTCGAAAAGTGATTTCAACTTAATTTGTTTATTGCAACAACAAAAAATCAATCTTTACATGAGAAAAACATATTCCTTTGAATCTAAAGGAAAAGACTATTTGAAATAATCACAAGCTACAAAACTTTGGATTCATGGAAGCAACATTTTTTTTCTTTTTGAAAAAAAAGCATTTTGCCACGTTTAGGTGATATCACAAACATCCAGCTAATTTTATAAGCAATTTATTTTTTATAAAAACAACTGAAACTGAAGATAAAAAGCTTCCCCAAACATGCTAGGTGTCAAATATATTTAGGCACCACTACCTCCACTTTGGTAATCATATTAAGTGCAATTTTGAGTGGAAAAAAATTGTTAACATAGGAAAGTTGTTTAGTGTTTTCTTCTGTCATCAAATCGTTTCTCTTTAGGTTGGGCAACTTGTTTGATTATGATAAAACCGACTTGACCATTTCTATAGTTATACTACTCCACTTGTGGAATAGTGGATTTTTATCTTTCTATTTCCATTTCAGGAAATATGTTGGCTTTCATGGTTGGTTCAAAGCAAGCTTTTGAGGTGTCGCTAGCAGATGTCTCTCAAACTCAGCTTCAAGGGAAGAATGATGTGATCTTGGAGTTTCACGTGGATGACACAACTGGAGCTAATGAGGTATATCTACGTTTTCATGCATTTTAACAAATTAATTTTCAATGATTGTGCATTCTCTTTATGGTTTAATCCTGTTTATGTTATCAGAAAGATTCACTGATGGAGATAAGTTTCCATATACCAAGTTCCAACACCCAGTTTGTTGGTGATGAAAAAACTCCTCCTGCTGAAGTGAGTTTCTTTGTGAAAGTAAAACAGATCCAGCGTTATAATAATTTCTAGGTTAAATGACATTTTGTCTTTTCTGCATCAGGTTTTCCGCAGCAGAATAATGTCTATGGCTGATGTTGGCGCTGGAGGTGAAGATGCTGTTGTTACATTTGAGAGTATTGCGATCCTTACACCAAGGTAATGTCTTTAAAGGCATATATACATATATTCAAGTACTTTTGGGCTCGTGGCTTCTCATAGTTGTCTTTTATACTACTTGTATCCTTGTCCTTCCAATTAAGTATTAATAATAAAACTTTGTTCCTTTATGTAGAGGACGATACATTGTTGAGTTACACATGTCATTCTTGCGGCTTCAGGGACAGGCTAATGATTTCAAAATCCAATATAGCAGTGTGGTTCGCCTATTTTTACTTCCTAAGGTTCATTTCCTGATTATGTACTTTTATTGGACTGATATTTGTTTCCATATTAAGTGCAAGTAGAATGTCAATTACATCAGCCAGCCATGTCTTTAAATTGATTCTCTTTTGGACGTGTTAAGTGTAGTGACAAATTCTCATGTTTAATATGTAGTCTAATCAACCACATACCTTTGTCATTATTAGTCTTGACCCCCCTATTCGGAAGGGACAAACTTTGTATCCTCATATTGTGATGCAGGTAATTGCTGCTTCTCAATGGTTCATGGTTTGCTAATTTAAATGATGTGCATTTCACTTGTTTATGAACTTAACATTGTTTTGCTCATTTCTATATAGTTTGAATCCGATTATGTTGTCCAAAGTGAATTGGCGATGAATGAAGATCTTTATAACACAAAGTACAAGGACAAGTTAGAGCTGTCTTACAAGGTATTACTTAAAACTGTTTGTAAGTGACTCATATGTCCATACATAAACCCCTGAGATACTGTTCTTCAAGGACTGCTGGGGAAAATGGAAAAGAACATCTTGCTTTGCATATTTTCAAAGATTGAGTGATGTGAGAAGTTAGTAATTGTTGGGCATGCTATCACATGATGCAGTATCTGACGTGTTTCGTTTTTAATTCGCAACCAGGGGCTTATTCATGAAGTGTTCACTACAATATTACGTGGCTTGTCTGGTGCCAAAGTGACTAAGCCTGGGAAATTTAGGAGTTGTCAGGATGGTTATGCTGTGAAATCATCTCTGAAAGCTGAAGATGGAATTCTGTATCCCCTTGAGAAGAGCTTCTTCTTTCTACCTAAGCCTCCTACTCTTATTCTTCATGAAGAGGTATAGTGGACTGGAAGGTTATCAAACTCGCGAGTTTACGTAAACTCGATTCGTAAATTCAACTCGTAAATTCGTAAGAGTTTACTTCAGATGAAAAATACTATATAAATAATATCTTAATTCAAATAAGTCTACAAAATTATATAACTAAATAAATAAAATTTATAGATATACAGTTCATAAAAAAAATATTGTAAAACATAAATACTTGGATTATTGTCATTAATTTTGATGCATTTCATCAAATATATAATAAAAAAAGACCAAACGACCTTGTGTTTCTTAATTTTTTTCTCCTTTCAAGCTCGTAGAATCGTTTCAAACTCGTGATTCTACACGATCCTACCGATTTCACAATTTATTCTACCAAGTTTACGCAGAAAAGAGTTTACTTCCGAGTTAACTCGGAAGCCATGTTTGAAAACGTAAACTGGTAAGAGTTTAAGAGTTAACTCGAGAGTTTCATAACCATGGTGGACTATGCTTGCAGACCACCTCACCACATATCAATTACTGGTTGATAGCATCTGATATTTAAACA
Source organism: Vigna radiata var. radiata (assembly GCF_000741045.1). Classification (NCBI taxonomy): domain Eukaryota; kingdom Viridiplantae; phylum Streptophyta; class Magnoliopsida; order Fabales; family Fabaceae; genus Vigna; species Vigna radiata. Next base: position 24,888,319 of record NC_028352.1, on the reverse strand, counting down.
ATGAGGTTTTACTTGTTTTTTCCTTTCGTATTAGATTGACTATGTGGAATTTGAGAGGCATGCTGCCGGTGGTTCCAATATGCATTACTTTGACCTTCTTATCAGACTAAAATCTGAACAAGAACATCTCTTCCGTAATATCCAGAGAAATGAGTACCATAATTTGTATGAATTTATTAGGTAAATATTAGCTCATTGCCAAATTTTACGTACAACTGATTGTTAAATAAAGTATCAACAATTGCTTTTCACCTGCACATGCAGTTCAAAGGGCTTGAAAATTATGAACTTAGGAGATGGCCAGCCTACTGCTGGTATAAAGAAGGTTCTGGAGAATGACGACGATGATGCTGTTGATCCACATCTTGAGCGAATAAAAAATGCAGCTGGTGACGATGAAAGTGATGAGGAGGTACAGATATTTTCTTACCTGCATCCTTATCGTTAGTTCGTGTGTAGCATTTAGTAAATTTGTGTTCTAGTTTTAGAAATCAAGGAGGCAACATTTATTTATGTTGACCAACATCTGAGTATCGTTGGGGCATGAAAAAACTTCAGTGAACTCGGAGCTTACATTTCAGTTTTTGCAATTCTTGAGCTTATTTTGCAGCTTATCTTTCGCCTATTCTAATTTTCTATTTCTTGTGTTTTATGTTTTGACTTCTGTTATGTGTATCAGTGTTTGTGTTTGTTTTGTGCTTATGTACATATATATTCAGGCTGGAGGACTCTACTCGAGTTGCTCAACATTGGTCTTTGGGAGCTTTCTGTGGCAGGGTTTTCTAGTCTTGTTTGTATATTTCATTAAACGATTGTAAATGTTTACAGGATTCAGATTTTGTTGCTGACAAGGATGATGAAGGTTCTCCTACTGATGATTCTGGGGGAGACGATTCTGATGCCAGTAAAAGTGGCGAGGAGAAAGAGGCACGTGGTTTTCTTTTTTGCCTTTGTTACCTTTTTTGTAGTACTTCTCAACTCTTAATCTATGGTGTGTCTGATACCTTAATGATGGCAAATTTTCAGAAGCCTGCCAAGAAGGAAATAAAGAAGGACCTGCCTTCTAAGGCATCTACTTCTAAAAAGAAACCAAAAGATGACGAAGATGGAAAAAAGAAAAAACAGAAGAAGAAAAAAGACCCAAATGCACCCAAGAGGGCAATGTCCGGTTTCATGTTCTTTTCTAAATTGGAAAGAGAGGTGTGTTCTGTTCTTAGTCTTCTTATACATGCATGAACCATCAATGAACTTTGAAGCTCAAAATCCCACGTGCATAATCGATTATATGATTTCTTGAACATAATCAGCTATGTCCATGGCATAATCGATTGTCATCGATACATTTTGTCCTCAGAGAGGTAATATGGTCTTCTCAAAAAAATCCAACTCACCTTTCTCCTCCTTTTTCCTTCATTGCCAAGAAAAATCGCAACACTGGAACCTACCAATCTTTCTTCTTAGATCACCACAGCCAAACCCCTTGATCCTCCATTGACATCCCCTCCTAATCCCTTTCAGCTAGAAAATTGAAGTTTTTGGGTTTGGTAAAGAAAAAATGTTCACAATGTTAGAGGTAATAGATAAAGTTGAGATCATCATCCAGCAAAACCTGTAATTGATGCAAGTTAGCTTTAAATAGGTGCGTACTCTTCCAATGTCTATGGAGGGAGTCTGGACTCTTGCACCAAACTAACTTTAGCCAACTATGACCTTTAAGAATTCACTAAATCTACTTGAAACGGTTAACTGCTCAAGCAGGGGTTTATATAAGTTGACTTCTCTTACATAATATTTTGCTGAAATCAGTGTAACTTTTTTGACAGAATCTCAAGAAAACAAACCCTGGAATCTCATTTACGGATGTGGGAAGAGTGCTCGGAGAGAAATGGAAAAAAATGTCAGGTATGCAATGTTGCCAATTGTTACATTTCATGCAGTTCCACCATGTCTAATTCGTAATGTGAACTTTATTATGCTTATTAACTAAACTGTGTATTGTTATACCTACTGAATGCACAGCGGAAGAGAAGGAACCATACGAGGCAAAAGCACGTGAAGATAAACAACGTTACAAGGATGAAATTAGCGACTACAAGAATACCCAACCCATGAATATTGATTCAGCAAATGTAACTGACAGTGCCTAAGGCTGGTTCAATATTTAAAAAAAAAAAATCCTCACTTTATATATGAATGCAATTGTCTTTTGAAACTTACCGTCATAGACAAGCAAGCCAATGTAAGTCATGCTACATGTATTTTTTCCTGGAGATGACATCAACTCGTGAATTTTGTAAACTGATACAATACAAGTAATGTTCTTTGAATTGGCTTCATAACTTGTGAAGGTGACTGGAATTTTCTCAGAATTTTGTGCTTTTGAGGGTTTGCATGGCTTTAGGAAAGACAGGGGAAGGATGACCTTGCTACGTTCACCAGGTTCTTGTGTCTTTCTTTCGTTGTTCTTGAAATGATCATTAATAGAAAATGTTCATGTTACTTAGTAAATGATACGATTGTAGAGAAATGGTTGTAGCAGTAGCAGTATATTATTATACCTTTTTCTTCTTCACCTCGGATCCTACTCAACCAAGCCACCAACATTGAACTAATGGGGTCATGAACACGTTTACAATGCATCAGAAAAAGCCTTTGCTTTTTTCCTCAAAATAAGTCTCTTTTTGTCTTTTTCTTCTTTTGTTTGACATTAGGTAGTTAGATTCAACATATGTGGTTACAATTATTGTAACGTAAAATTAGATGTCTGTATTAAATGCTAAAAGAATATCATTATTTTAATTACAGAGTATTTAATTTTCATAATTCTGCATCTGTGTAATAAAAATTCACTTCAAAATTATAAACTGTTGTAGTTATGAATAACACGACAATATTAATATTATCAGTGTGAACCACAAGATTATTTTAAAACTTATAAAGCACTTCCTATGTGAAATATTAATCATTAAACCGATTATTTAGACATTAAGCATCAAATTTTACATTAAAATACTTTTACCCAAACAAATAACGAAAGAACACTTCTATTTTACATCAATCTCTGAATAAAATACAAATATATTCTATAAATAAAAATTTTCTTAATTTTTTTAACCTCTCGTCTCTGAATAGACCCAAGGGTCAGAGTCTCTCACGTAATGAGAAAAACACGGCACGCTCACATCACTTTCACTAAAATGGGTGACACTGTGACACGTGCCAGAAGCCAGTGGTAAAGTTGAATCGGGCAACAAGCGTGCGAGTCACACGTGTCATTGACAATATTGGACGAAAATGACCTCTGAGAAAACAAGGGTCAGATTTGGCGGCTAGCTTCTTCCTTCTTGTCACGTCCAGCTCACCCTTTTTTACCTTCATTTCCCCATTTTACCCTTTCTTGCAAAGTTAATATTAGTAATAATATACCATAATCTTCTTATACTATGTCATTTTTATCATGACTCTGAAGAAAAATTTAACCTATAAATTGAATCCTTGAAATTATGTTTTTTTTTTCTTTGGAGAGGCACCTTGAATTAAAAAACAAATAATCAACAATACATTTTACAATAATGGAAAATATAAAAATATGCATAGTAGACAAACAAATTTTATAGTTTTGGTGCATGTTTGGCACTAACAACAAGTCCCAAACAAAATCACTTTTTTGAAAGTGTTTTATTCAGCTTTCCTCTTCAGTTTGGTGTTGGGGTGAAGATGTTTGGATTAATCCATCTCCCAAATATGTATGTTACTTCATTAGGCCAAACAAGTCCTTCACCGTTTCCTTTCTCATAGCATCCTAGTTAAAAAAATGAAAACCCAACTTTCTAATTTTTTTCTTCCTTTTATAAAGTAATTATTTTTGAAGAAAATATTTAATTGTATACATAAATTATTTATTTGAAGAAGAAAAAAAAAAAGTAGTGGAGAAGTTGGTAATTGCATCACTGCAGAGACCATGAATGAAAAAAAAAAAAAAAAAAAGTTTCCTTTCCATACGCGTCTCTACGACGTCCATATTCTATCTCTGCTTTCATTACCAACCTCTCGTCTCTTTCTTTTACAAATCCTTTCTCTCTCCCTCTCTTATTCCCATCTCAATAGTCTATCTCTTCTCTCTCTTCATCTTCTTCTTCTATTTTTCGTCCTTCTCACCAAAACGCAGAATCATGGCTCAGAAGGCGGAGAAAAACGACACCGACTTCAAGGTCCCGGAACCAATCACGCCCTGCGCCACCACTACCGCCGCCGCTGCAACTTCGATTTCCGAGCCTTCTAGATTCTTCGACGCCGTCGCTCCGGCTACGTCGTCGCGTTCGCCCAAGCGCTCGCTTCCGCAGGAGGACGCTTCGAGCGCGGACCGGACGGCGGCATCGGAGCCGAAGCGCGCGGTGAACAGGTGCTCGGGATGCCGGCGGCGCGTCGGGCTTACCGGATTTCGTTGTCGGTGCGGTGACCTCTTCTGCGCTGAGCACCGGTACACCGATCGCCACGACTGCTCCTACGACTACAAGGCAGCCGGGAGAGAGGCCATCGCGAGGGAGAATCCCGTCGTGAAGGCCGCGAAGATCGTGAAGGTCTGAAAACCCTAGAATCGGAGAAGAAAAAAAATTTGATCGATCGCTGAGACGAAAAACGAAGCGAAACAAACGACGGCGTTTCGACGCGGTTAGGTTGTTAATTTAATTACTCGCAGCGCGTCTTTTCTCGGGCGCGTGGGTGGGGATCTGGGGAAGTTGTAACCGGAACATGAAATTCTCGGTGATCCTTTTTCTTATTTTTTTTATGTATAATTTTCTTAATTTTTATGTATTTTTCTTAATTTCGGGTTGGGATTTATAAATTGTTGTGATTATTATGTGAATCAGTGAATGCTTTCTGCTTGCTTAAATATATTTTTCTGTAAAGTCTTTCATCATTTTAGGTTAAGCATGAATTTAGTCTTTGAAGTCATCACCTTTTTTTATTTCTAAAATTGTTAGTTTAACAATTTTTATCCAATTTTTTATTTTATTTTATTTATTCCTATTAATTTTTATTAATATTAAATTAGTTTAATAGGTGAATTTAGGAAACAATAAACCTAATTATTGTTTGATTAAAATGGAGAGAAAATATATATTTTAGTTTATTTACTTTTAGCATAGGATTCAGGTGTGGGGGGAAAAGGTAAATTACATTGAAGCTAAGGGTATTATTGTCAAATTGTTGTGAACTTTGAATTTGGAATTTTCGAGTATAGTGATGAGGATTGAAAGTTGGGTGGGCCCACTTGATTAGACATGTGACATTTTTTAATTGTTATGGCGATATATTGCTTAGTGCGTGATATCGTGTCGTGATATATAGCTGCAGCGAGATTTCGCGATTCCTTCTCCCATTGTTCTTGATAGTGACGCTTAACTTTTTGGCTTAGAGCCTATGGGGTTGCGCCACGTGTGAGGTTTTAATTGGTCTTGCGTCTAGTTGATTATTGCGTTGTGATTATTTTATCTAGATAGAAGAATCTCGAGGGAATGTGACGAGATGATCGAACGCCTAGAATTTCGTGATAAAAGTTTTCTTTCCACCTCTTAAAATGTGTATTAAAACATTGTTAATTTCTTTTACTAAAATAGTAAAAATATTAAAATTTGGGTATTTTATTTTAGGTTTAAATAAAACTCTTCTTGTAAAGTTCCGTGTGTAATTTTAACGGTCAAACAATTTATGGTAAATAAGAAAGTGTGTGTAGGTTAAGGGAGGGGTGCGCATGATATGCCTTGCCTTTGTGCGTAAATCATGCGTGATGATGATGCATGTATCTTTTGCATTGGCATGTAATTATAAATGAGCATATATAATAATTTTTTAAATTTATAATATTACTTTGTTAAAAGTTTATAAAATGATAATATATTAAAATATGAAACTTATTAATTACCATATTAACTAAGTCAACGTTATAATTATTACAAATTCTATTTTTTAATCAAACAAACATTCCATATTATTTCAATCATTCAATTCAACCATGAAATATATATATATATATATATATATATATATATATATATATATATCCGTCAAAATGTTTCAATTTAACTCAAGTATAGGTTTCGGTTTTGTTTTTGATGTTTTCTCTCTTAGAAAATTAAACAAAAAGTAAATTCACTTGTAGTTGCATAGAATAAAAAGAATGGACCAAACAAATAGATGTTGATGGATGTTAAGATTCTTCTGCTTTTAACCTTCTCTTGTTGGTGGAACGTGATTTCTTTCATGTTCTTTGCATGTGAACATTTTTTTTCAATTATAATTTGGTTGAACAATGGTTTGTTCGTATGCATGATAATATATATCTAATAATTTAGGGCTACCCTTACATACCGGTTATAGAAACTGAGAATAATAAAAATAAAAACTACGAATAAAGTTTTTTTTCTAAGAGATGTATAGATTTAATGTTTTTAAAGACTTATTTACAGTGTATTGGGTAAGTCTTCTAAAATATAACAAATTTCTTAAAAAATTTCAAGAATCACATAGCAAAGTAAGAAGTCTTTTTTGAAGAATAATGAAACTCATAATACAAAAGGATAAGGAACAAAGAAGAAATGAGACTTGCAGGTTGGTGAGATCTTTCGTGAAGGGCGGAGGATGTCGAAACTTTCGGATGAGAGAATTGACCAAGAGAGATGCAACGTTTTAGTACTACTTATGAAAACCTTGTAACAAAACAAAGCTTAGTCAAAGAAAATATTTTGCAATATCTTATTTGTGTGTGTAGTTTCTCAATTATTGTATTTGCGATAGTAATATACTATCTCACTTCCTTATGATTATAATACCTAAAATTACATTGACTTCACCCATATATTTCATTTCAAAATTCAATCCTAGAAACAATTTTTTCTAGCGACAATCTCATTGCATGTACCAAAAATTAACATGTCATCCACATACAAGAATATAATGGCACAATCACCATTTTCAGATTTAGAATACACACATTTATTAGTATCATTAGGTGAAAAACCATTACATAACAATACATTATCAAGCTTTTCATGTCATTATTTTAGTGTTTGTTTCAACCCATGCAAAAATTTTAAAAGTTTGCATAATATATTCTCTTGACTAGGTTCAACATCAACCCTCCTTTCAAGTTGAGTTCTATAAATTGCCTCATCCAAATCATCATTCAAAAAGACAATTTTAACATCTATTTGGTATATCATTAACTTATGAATAGTTGTTGAGGCTAACAACACTTGAATAGAGGAAATCTTAGTTAGAGGAGAAAGGTATCAAAATAATCTATGATGGGTTTTTTAGTAAAGCCTTTTTCTAGTAATCTTGCCTTGTTTTTCTCTATAGATCCATCAGGGTGATATTTTTACTTAAAGATCCATTTACAACCAATGAGTTTTACTTCTATAGACAAATCTACTAAGGTTCAAGTACTATTTTTCTGAATTGATTCAATTTCAGTTCTAATGGTTTTATCCCACTCAAGAGCACTAGTAGCTTCTACAAAGCTAGTTACATTATTATCAACGAGATAAGTATAAAAATAATTACCAAAGAAAGTTTCCTTCATTTGCTTTTTTACTTCTTCTCAAATCCTAACACAAAGCATCACTATTATTATTATTATTATTATTATTATTATTATTATTATTATTATTATTATTATTATTATTATTATTATTATTATTATTATTA
>NC_028352.1:24855744-24879629 GCF_000741045.1 Vigna radiata var. radiata | reverse complement strand
GAGATTGATTCAATTGACAAAAGAAAACAATGGATGAATGGAGTTGTTGGGGGTTTACAATTTCATCTAATCCGCTCTCTCTTATCTACTCCTCTTGAATTATTAGTTTGATTAANTAATTGTCATGCAACTTTCTTAGCCTACCCTTAACCCGATCCCTCGGCGAAAAGACCCTAATACTAATTACTGGCTTGCTATCCCTAGCCTCCCCTAACAATTAATACAACATTATAGAATGGAAGTTAAAAGCAATTGATCGTCCTACCCCTATCCCTAGGTGGTATTGCAAAATCAAGGAATTACTCACCAGTTCATGACATTACTGTACGTCCCCGTATCAATAAAGACAAACANCANTTATCGAATGAGTTAAACGATAAAGGCATTAAGCAGAGATGAGAACCCAACAATTAACAATCAAAACATATGGAAACCATATAAATAAACAAGAGTTTCAAAAAAAGAGAGTATCAAAAGATTACATTGTTTCCCCCAACAACAATAGGGTTTAGTTCACCATTTTCATGGTGAATCGAGATGAAAAATGGATGAAGAATGGAACAACAAACCCTAGAAAAGATGAAAAGGAGCCTAAGCATCCAAGAGATTCTCTCCAGAGAGTGAAATTAGGTCTGGCCGCCCCCTTCTGTCAAAAGAATGCATCTAAACTCGTAACAGGGCTATTTATAGGTGAGGAGCGCAACAGAAAACAGGCCCAAGCCCAGCAGACAACCGCCCGGCGGAACAAGTGTGGCGCCCAGCGGTTTCCCACAAATCGCACTATCGCCCGGCGGTAGGGTCTACCGCCCGGCGGTTTCCCTCAAAACCGCCCGACGATGTAAGTTACCGCCAAGCGGTGCATCGACTCTTCAAATCTTCAATTTTCTTCTCTTTTCTTGAGTCTACGACCTTTATCTTCAACTCCATTCACTTTCTCAGAAATGCTACAAAACAATGCAAAACAAGCATAATATCGCTAAAAACAACTTTTGACTCTCTACAGACTCATTTATTAAGTTTTGCTTGATTCTAAGCTTATTCCAAGTAGTAAAGGGCGTAATTTGGTCTAATTTGACATATGAAAATAATTGTTTTTCAACCTTCATTAGGTTACTTCATAGATAATACATTTTCTAACACAAAAATCATTAATCAATACATATTCACCACCTCTATTTCATCTAATCCTCTTAATTTTCTTATTTAATTTATTTTCTACTTCTGCTTTATAGGTTAAAAACATATCAAATGTTTAATCTTTATGTTTGATTAAGTATACTTTGGTGTATCTAAAATAATCATTTATAAAGGTCACAAAATAATTTTTATTGTCTTTAAACATGGTTTGTTTTAAGTTAGATAGATCAGTATGAATTAACCCTAACACTTTAGTTTGACTATTTATAAGATAACAAGTTTTCTTTGTTATTTTATATTCTACACATATATCACATTTTTACTACTATGTTTATCATGCATATTAATTATTCTTAGTTGTTGTAATTTCATAACATATGAGAAATTCACATGTCTTAATCTAACATGACACATATAATATGAATCAATAATATAAGCAAAAGAACACTATTCATTCATATTTTTAGAGATGTTGAGTATAAAGAGATTTTGATCATAATATTCCTTCCCCACAAAAACATTATTTTTTGTCATCACTAAGGTAAATATGTTCTTCTCCATCTCCTAAACTAGTGTAGGAGGCAAAGGCACTTCTGTTTGCGCATATATGTCTAGTAGTTCCATAGTCTACCATTCACTTGCTCACATTGGTCATCAAATTTACTTATGAAACGATCACAACAATAATATTATATCTTTCAACTATATTTATTCTATAGGAGGATTATTGTTTCTTGCTCTACTTACATTGTGGTACATGATGGCCCAACTTTTCACATACAAAGCAATTTCTTTTTTTCTTAAAGGTGGGGTTAGATCCATTGTGAAGAGATTTTTGAAAATTATTTTTTCTTTTATGATCATGTTTGTATTCGTACCTTTGGGAATAAATATGTCTTCTACTATATTTCTTTCATGATGGTATCGTTAATAATTATATGCGTGATGAGTTCTGGAAGTGACATCTGCTTATGTTTGTGTTTCAGCTGTTGTTTATAATCAATTCAGGATGCGTGTAGTTTTTCGATCAAAAGTTCTGAAACAAATTCATTGGATAGAAGAATGTTCTTCGCTTTGATATCTTCAAGGAGCTTGTGGTACTCATTAATTGGGGACTTTATGTCCTTATCTTCAATCATTTTGTAACGATAATAGTTCCCAATGGCAAACATTTGTCTGATGACATCTTCAACAGTGTATTTGAGAACCAATGAATCTCAAATGTTTTTTTCTTCCTGTGTTAAAGAAAGAAAGCTCGTCCAATGTTTAGTGTGTTTGGAATGAAATTAATGGCTTTATTTATAAAGTGGGAAAGCAAAGGGAAGTCAGTCCAAGAACCATGACTCACAGGAAGAATCTCAAGACTTACATGTTGGTGAGATCGTTTGTTGAGCGCGAAGGATGTTGAGACTTGTATATGAGGGTTTTGACCAAGGGAGATAGCATGTTCCAATGCTGCATGCGGAAACCCTGTAACAAAAAAGAAGCTTGCCCTAAAAAAATAATTTTGCAATATCATTATAAGAGGGCTTCCCCACATACCATATGATAAATCCAAGATAAACAAGAAAAAATTATAAATTATAGTATTTGTTCCTATTATCTAATAATCTCGCATCGCTTTATAGTAGAAACTTAAGACAATGTAAATACTTATCTCTCTTTTCATCCTCTAAGATGTTTCTTAAGGATAAAACCAGAACTCCAATCTTCAAAACGACGATACCTTAAATATATAGTAATTGATTTTAATTATGTTACTTGAAGAATTTGGAATCGGAACAATCTTATATAATTATTATTCCTCTGTTATATAATTATCAAATTATATATGAATATTAACATGTTTTATTTTTTTTTAAAAAAAAAACTCACAAATATTTTAGTTTAAAGATGTTTAGTTTAAAATAAACCAATCGAAGTCATCTTCACAAAATGACATCTTTCTCGTAATTACCCTAATAACATTTTTCAGGTAAGCTTCCCATAAGAAAGGTAGTTTGTATGACAATGTTTACCTTCTATAAGAGTGAGTATAGAGAAGAACAATTAATTATATATTGATGATTTCTTGACAACACTTTTCATTATAGAAAAAAAAAGAAGCTCTTTTAAAACTGTTAAGAGAGATATAAGTTTTTTTTTGCTCTCTCTCGTATTAGGAGAATACATTCGATGATACAAGTTTTTCCCTTTTCCTTTTTGTGCCTTAGTTTCTCTAACAAAAACATCTTTTAGTGAAACATATTCTCTCAATTAAAAGTGAAAAGTAATAGGATTAATCATATGAGTAGTTAATATGTTTTATTTCATTATTATTATATTTACCCCACTATATTAAAGTAAATATAATAGAGTAATTGAGAAAAAAACAAGACTATTGAAAAAGAAAAGTGAATAATGTTATGTTAATTTGTTATAGTTACTTCGGATAAACTTCAAAAGAAATATCTCTTCTTATAATATGTTGTTATTTATCAAACGGGATATCACATAACAAAAATATAAATTAGAGTTGAATAAATTTTAAATTAAATAGACGTTATAAAACATTGATAAATAAAATATTCATGACATAAAATATTACCTGATACTATTAATATTATGGTATGTAATGTAGGTATGATCTCTTAAATACCAACAAGTCGATCTTTTAGACCGGCCATCCAGATAGACCAACTTGGAATATGAGAGGATTAAGATAATCGTAAGCTTATTCTTCAAGATTATCTTTAAGACAACAATTTAAAGTGTTTTAAGAAAATTCCAAACTCCACCGAAACATGTAACTTTTTCTTTTCCTTTGTCTTCACGTTTATGTGAAAAGGCACAACTAGTGGCTCTTCCTTTCACCTTCATATATTATTTACCTTCTTAAAAAAGAATTATAAGAATGCTAGGGAAAATAAGAAGATTTAGAATTATTGTATATTATTAAAAATATTTTTCCTGTTTAGAACAAAAAATTATAAAATAATTTTCCTTGCGGGCATTTGGAAAGAAAATTCAGAATCCCGCGCAAGACTAACATAGCATAACATAACAGCCATCGATCATTGCACCACCACCGTCACCGCACTCTTATTCCGATTTCATTTCGCTCACATTTTCCGTCCACCCGCAATGGACGAACCGGAGGCGGTAACCGCAGAGAGACTGCCCCATCCTCCCTCTCCGAAGTTAGGGTTTCCTCCCACCGACGCCGGCGCCGCAAACCATGTCGGCGGTCTCAGCACCATCCTCGTTGCTTCAATTCAAGATGCCAAGGACCGCATCGCGCAGATCGAGTACGTCTTCTGCTCCCAGCTCTATCCTCAATTTAAATCCGACGCGGCATCGAAACGGCGTCGCATCGACCAGCTCCAGCGCGAGGTCGACGAGAACATGGCGCTGCACAAGAACCTCGTGGAGTTGGTGCAGTCCAAGGTGTCCGCTCTGAAAGACGCCGAAGAGAAGCGAAACGCTGCGTTTTCGAAATTGGAGGACTGCGAGAGCGAGAAGGTGAAGTTGCTCGCAAGAATCGAGGAGTTGGACGAGAAACTGAGGAGGAAGACGCGAGAAGTTGAAGAGGAAAGGGCGCTGCTAGAGCGCGTGGAGGCGCTGACGCGTGAGTTGCAGGATGAGAAGGCGAAGAGGAATCGCGTGACTGAGGCGTATAAGAGGCTTAAGTCTCAGCACGTTTACCTCCGACGGAAGGTTGGTCTCTGTGAGGAGAATGTGGCTGAACAGAAAAAATTCGAGAGTGGGAGTGAATTTGGCACACGTCAGAGTCCGGTCGCTGAACCTGGTATCGTGCTAATTTCTCTTGTAACCGTGTGGTAGAAAACTAGAAAGAGTTTGTCGCATTTTTTTTTTTTGGTTATTTGTGAGTCTGTGAATCCTTCAACTGAAAAGTGTCTATTCAACTCTCCTTACTCACCATGGTGTTGCAGTTCTTGCATCTGAGAATCCAAATATCATGGGTGCTTGTGAAGCTGCTGAAATGAGAAACGAAATCCCATTGGAAGACTTTGGAGGTAATTGAATTTTCTCTTAATATTTACTCAACTGTCCTTGTATGAAATGGCCTTCACTTCGATCCACCTGCATCAAGTTAAACATACAGACACGGAGTTTTGTTGTCTAAAAGCTATGTTGAGTTAGTGAAGTGTACAATTTAGGTTATTTGATTACACATCATCTACTTCCCATTGTTCTAGGCCTTGAAAGCAAAACTCCAGAGGTGTTTGTCACTGGGTGTGAGATAAACGAAGTGAAGGAGAAGCCGTCTGAGGAGGATAGAGGAACCAATTTGAGTTCTCCATCCTGTGGTTTTCGTGATGTCCCTAAATGTCCACCCACTACAAAATTAGTCTCTGTATCCAGTACAAAGCGGCCAGCATCTTCCTGGAGGCAAACCCGGACCCATCAAAGTCGAACAGGTCCTGACCCTCATGACGATTTTCTTGACACTCCTCTGGAGAATATCAGAGGAAACTTAAATAAGGATTTCAATAAGGAGGACCTCCCAAACCCGATTCAGGAAGACATTAACAACGACAGCTCAGATGATGAAACACAGGATATGGCTGCCAAAAGCAGTCCTCAGAAGAAGCTAAAGCAATATTCTATTAATGTAGTTGACCAAAGAAGTTACAAGTATGTTGAGCCGGTGAGAAAAAAAGCCGAGCGTGAAAATTTAAAAGGAGTTGAGTGCAAACAATGCAGAAAGTTTTATGATGCTGTTCTTCCTAATGCTGATGGCAAGGATGCTGACAGTAAGCAGAACTTCCGCTGTGAACACCTAGATGGTGTTTCTAGGCACCGATATAGGTATGTTCCGCCCTTGACTCCTGAGGGATTTTGGAATATTGGATTTGAATCTGAAATGTAAGAGTATATTTTAGACCGATTACTATTTGATTTATAAATGAATTCTGTATCCAATTGAAATTTGTCCCAACTTTAGTTTCTTGGTAAATCTAGAAATATAACTCTTAGGAACCTTGAACATTAGGTACATTATTAACTGATACATTGGTAATCTCAATGCCAAGAGGCAAAATTTACCTTTGTACTTCATACTAAGCCCGATTGGACTAATGCATGTACTACTAGTTGTAGATACCTTATGTTGTTGACAGCAAATAAACTTTTTGTTCTCATTTATTATAGAAATAGTCGTTGTACTGTACTCTTCTATACAGTACCTTGTGCTTGAAATTTATTTCGTATTTATTTAGTTTCTTGTGTGTAACTGTTTATATGTATTATTGCTGAAATAAACTGTTCAGGGTCAGTGTCCTAGTAAACTTTTGTTTAGGTTGGGGATTTAGGGGATGGGATGGGGAGCTTAATTCTGGATATTATGCCTTATTTTCACGGTTCTATGTAGCACGAACTACTTGCAAGGGACATTTTGTTATAATGAGATGCGATTATTCATTTTGATGAGTGAATTTGTATTGGTCAATGAACATACGGCCGTTAAAGCTGGCCAAAATTTATGTGGGTTGAACCTGAAAATTTACCCTTAAAGGTTTATAGTTTTAACCGTTTGGCCTATGTTTAGGTGTTTTTGGAAAATAATCCTTGCAGTAGTTGGTAACGATAATTTTTAAGTCTTCAAAAACAGTTTGACCGAGAAAATACTTAAAACACATGTAGACTAAGAAAGACTTTAAAAAACTATTGAAACTCTAAAATTAAAATAATACTGCTACTAAAATACTATCTTTTTTTTTTTTTTTTCTGAAGATTGTTTATTTACGAATTTGCTTTGCTGTTTAGAAGCTTTGGATGTGATGACCTTTGGGATTAAGAACAACTTGGATGTCTTTAATTTTGTTGAGCCTAATTTTTGGAGCGATAGCGGGTAGTGGTTCCACTATTCAGACTTATAATTGGTTTTGGTTTTGAATGACGCACTTAAATGGACTTTGTTGGGTCTGTCATTCTGGTCAACCTATTAAAAAGATTTATTAGTGAAGAGCAACTGAAAATTAACTGCAAGTAGAGAATATGTTCATAAAAAGTGGGAGAATGTCATAAAAATGAAACTAGAACAGACTAGAAGAGATAGGGTTAGAGGAGGGTGTTGATGGTTGAATGAAAAACTTAGAAGAGCATTAGTTAAGCTAGATGACATAACTACAAACTCATAGTGGTAACACAAATGCGAAGTGTTTTATGTGTGTCTGCAGGGATAACTTGAAATTGATGATAGCCCGAAGGCAAATCCACCTTAGTAAACATCGTAGCATCACCTAACTCTCTAGTAACTTGGGAACAAATTTTTATCATTACTGCATTTAGAGCATAATACACAAACTATGAAGAGGCATGTTTTTGTTAACTAATTAGATAAGGGATGAAAAGGATTTAATGCTATGTTGAATCATACCCACTTGAAGCATTTCCCCAAATGAAATTGGTAATGGTGGTCTTTTTGTGAGTGTGTAGCCATATGGTTTGACGTTCATATGTGGTGCACTACGAAGTAGGGAATGTGGTGATCATGGGCACTAAAGGGTGGAATGCCCTGAAGTGTTTTGAAAATAGAATGGGTATGTAAGCTGGTTTGAATTTGTGGGGATAAGGTAGATGTGGAATATGAAGTTATATTTTTTATTTCAAATTATGTAATTCAAAATATTTTTAAATCATACGATTTGAAATATATTCTAATTTGCGTAATCTAAAATATAGTTTTAAATTGATTAAAAGGTGATGTTGATTATTTTTCATATTATAGGATTGAAGGAAGAAAAAGTGGGTGCAGGTAGCAAATTCCTCCACACTTTTGTTTGGGTCTTTAGCTTGGGCCTTATTGGTGTATAACGGGTCTATGGCTTTTACTTCCCGCCCTCCTGCACTTCCACAATTTCTTCGTCCACCCACTCATATTTTCGAATTCACCATTTTATCATTTGGAAAAGTATTTTTGGATTATATATTCCATAAGCTTTTCGAAATTTTCAGAACAATATTTTTGAAACAATTTTTGAAAGAAATTTCCAAGGGAATTTTGAAATTTTTTTTAGAAATCAAAATATTTATCGAAATGATTTATTCAGATTTGTATATTAAATGTTTTGGACAAAAATATTTCTGAACACAAGAAATATACTTTGGAAAAAACTTAGAGTGAGTTTTCTTCTGTATTTTTTTTCTCTTTTCTCTATAGATGGTGATGAAAGTAGTGATAGTGGTGCGTTAGTAATCATGGAGGTGCAGGATATAATAGCCTGGGTCTATACTAAGAAACTAAACAAAAAGAAATGTTAAAAATATAGCCTAATGTAAAGAACGTGTTGAAGTTGCAATTCATAAATCAATTACAGTGATCATAAATAAATTCATAATATTCACTGAAGTTGCTTTTTGATTTTCAAATATAGCCATATCAATGACAATCATAACTTCACAGATTGGTTTCAAGGGGTAATTTTGTGGCTGTTCTGGACTGGAACTCAACCTGGTTTTCAGTCCTATATGGATGAACTGGTATATAGAACCCAGTTTCGATAACCATGTTAAAGGCACTAACTTGTCTTTGCCATCAACTGTGTATATCATTTGCATTATTTTTTATCATTGATTTATTTTTTTGGAGGGTTGGAAAAACTTGTCTGATAAGCCAGAAAGGGTATCACTAAAAGATTCCGTGTCACATTGCCCGAGAAGGGATAAAGCTAATGAATGGAACAAATTGCGGTGGCTTTTTCTTCGTTGGAGTTTGTAGTGTTATACTACAGTAACTTTTCTCCTGACTACTTCACATGATAAATCAGGATAAAGGTACGCCTTTATTTCTTCCCCCATGTTAAATTTGTATGTTGAGAAAACATTGTTATGGCCTTCCTCCTTTTAGACGATATCATGACACTTTAAATATTCCCACCTTAACTTGAGAAAGAAATGTGCTGATGATTACACATAGTTCTAGGATGTTAGTGGATAAATTTCTCTAAAACAATTCTAGGTGAAAATAAACAAGTTTTTCTACAGTTTGCTTGTGCATAGGTGAACATGGTGTGGTGTGACATGGTTTACAGACAATCCTCCAAAAATATTAACTTGTCTAAGTTATGCTTAAATTAATTTTAGGTTAATGAGATTTTTCCTCTCTCGTATAAACTGTTAATAGAAATGTTTATCCTATTATATTTATAATGGATACACACTGTTGGACAATGCAAGCTGCAATGGAAAAGTGAAAACAAAAAGTGTTGGTTAGTCAGGAAATATAAAAAGTGGAAGTAATTAATAAGCTGGGATTAGGGAGTGAAAACCACAGAATCATCCACTTCCATTAGTGAGGTGGTGGGACGAACTCATGTTTTGCAAGAAAGCAAATGTGGGCCAATCTTACTTTGTGTTTGGTGGATTGTAGTAAACCATTTTTATTTTCTTGAGCTATTCATTTCTCCATCTTACTTTTACTTTTACTCTTAAGCGTACTTGGATGGAATACCATTTTGGACAAAGTTAATGGAAGTGGGAATAGATGAAGAACACCATCACGTGCCCCCAAAGTAATTAATTAAAGGATGTAATTAATTACTCTTAATATAAGAAATATTAATTAAAGTTATCTTAATGAAAAGACAAATGGAACCTCTGAAAGCCACATGTAATACAAGAATTTTGAGAACTCTTTCAGCTATGCTCACTTGCATGCACATGCAACCAGGAGCACTCTCATAATAATTTTTGTCCATTTCAACACTTCCCCTAATTATATATTACATCACAAAAACTATCACATTAGATAAATTCAAATCACACTTGCCTCCTTCACTATGACCAAATCATATATTAATATTCACCAACGGCTCAACACTCATTCGGGTCGGCTCCGGCATCAACAAGTCTTCAACGGGTTTCCACACAAACAATCATTGTTGCTGAACGACGCCGCATCAATATGATCAAAGGGAGACCCGATTGGGATGGTTCCACACAGGTGGTTGTTGCTCAAATCCAAATGCCCCATAAACTTAGATGCGGATAACGAACCGGGTATCCGACCCGAGAAGTTGTTGAAAGACAGGTCAAGGACCATAAAATAAGAATCCGCCACGAAAACATCGGGTATGATACCCGAAAACCCGTTTCGGCTAAGGTTCAAAATACCCATACCCGTATTGCTCAACAAAGTGGGGGGCACCGGACCCGTCATAGAGTTACCATCCAACTTCAAAGTAGAGAGAACCTTCATTTTTCCCAACTCAACTGGAATAAAACCGGTTAACCGGTTCAACGATACATCCAAATCCGCAAGCCGTTTCATTTTGGATACCGACTTAGGTACTGACCCGGTTAATTGGTTCCCACTCAGCAATGCCCGACTCAGCATGCGGAGTTTCCCAAAGTCATAGGGTATCTCGCCGGAGAGATGGTTATTGCTGAGGTCCAGATGCATGAGTCTGGCGAGGTTCACAATCGACGTTGGAATCTCGCCGGAGATCTCATTGTCGGCGAGACTCAACACACTCAGGCTCCAGATATTTCCGATGTCCGTTGGAATCTGGCCGGTGAGACGGTTTCCGGCGAGGTCCAGAAGTCGGAGGGAGGAGAGTGATGTGACACAGGCAGGGATATCGCCGGAGATCGCCTTCCAGTCGGCAACGACGAGGGAGGTGAGGTTGCTCAATGTGCAGATTTCCGGCGATATTTTTCCGGTCATGTAGCCGGAGCGGCCGAGTTTCTGGAACATTGGGTCCTGGGACTCGCCGCGGAGGTTGACGTCGGTGACGTGGCCGGTGGTGGGGTCGCAGGCGATGCCATACCAGGTCCCGCAGCAGTCAGTGCCGTTCCATGTGTTGAAGATGCCCAAGTAGGGTTCGGTTAGGGCAGCTTTGAAGGCCAAGAGCGCTGCCCGTTCTGACGGCGGGCAGGGAGTGACGGCGGTGATAACGGCGAGGAGAAGTAACGTGAGGAAGAAGAAGGAAAAGGTGGAAGAAGCCATATGTGTTTTGTGTTGCGTGGAATGCAATGCAATAGATTTGCATGGTATCGGGTTTTATTTATACGATACGTGTTTAACAATGCATCATCACATTGATTAACAAAATAATAATATTTTATTTGTGATGATAATACTGATTATATAGTTTGTCAGTGGCTTGCACATGCCACATGCACATGTTTGTTGGGGTTAATAAATTCAACACCTTCAATAATTATACTAATAATAATAATAATTAACTCCTTACATGTTGATTTTGAGTTAATTGAAGAATAGTAAGAATTGTTTTATTCAATTGAAATAGAAACTTTGTAATCTGATCTTAATGTATAATTTAACCGAGTTAAGGTAATGAAAGTAGGGTATGATTTTGGATTTTTATTTTACTTTTTCCAATTTTGTCTTTACTGATTTGAAAACATGACAACTTTTCACCCACCTAATCAAATGCTCTCTTTTCAATAAAATATTTCTTAATTTTACTTTTTCTTTCTTTACTTTGTGAAATGTATTCTACTTATCAATATTACTCACAAAATTAGAAAAGGTTAAATATATTTTTTGTCCATAAATTATTAAATGATTTTGTTTTTAATTTCTCTTTCAAATTTTGGTATATTTTGATCTTTCTCTTTAAGAAAATTATAATTTTTCGTTCTTCAAAACTAATTAAGTTAAAAAGAAGTTGAGGTGGTTAACAAAATTGTCATGTCATTTTTTTCTTTTCTAACACGGAATCAATCTTTGACTGATTCTCCCCCTCCCTCTTCTTCCATCTCTTTCCTTGCTTCTTCATGTTCAGCTTCTTTCACTGTGTCACAAAACTCTCAGAAAAAATGAGAAAGAAAACAAGGCTGACAAAAAGTTTCAACAAAGAAAAGAGACAATAACAATCACTAACCCCCTATTGTTCATTCACCATAGACAAAAAAAAATTCCTTATACATACTACTGCATTTTCTATCCACAACCTAAAACCAGAACAAAGAAACTATGAAAAGCTACACATACATAATACATATAGATAAATACATTAACTCATATTTATCCCATTACACCACCATCACGAAAAGCATTTCCTCAACTTCTGGATTGCATTGTACATTCTCCTTCTGGACCCAATAGTGTCGATCCCCATATCTTTAAGATCCTCCAATGTCAACATAGGAAGCAACTCATCATCGACCTCATGGATCTTAAACATAGGCGCATACCTACTCAAACCTAACTCGAAAAGCCAAGACCTAACTTTGTCGCTCTTCCTTCGTTCTCGTGATTTCGATTCAACATCATCGTTATCCGAAACCCTAACTCTAGGATCCTCGCTCCGATCCACGTGCCAATAATCCACACGTTATCTTCCCCCGAATGCACCAAACTCTGATCTTGTTCAAGTTCATGGTCAAAATCCCTAAAACCTTCTTCCTCATCATTCTCGTTCATCGTTGCTCGAGGAGTCCAGTTTGATCTCACCCGCTTCGTCGTTGATCCTCCTTGCTTCGCCTTTCCCCTACGGTTGTTGGTGCTTCCAAACTCTTCACTGTCGTTTGCGAGGTTCGTGACAGAGCGCGCCTTCGAAGTTCTTGAAGATTACTTCGGAGTCCGCCACTCCATGGTGGCATGCTCGGGCGGCATGTATGTGAGTCGTGGCCATGTAAGGTGGCAAGTTGGCCGCCGATTTCTCCTAGACGGACGCTCGGACGATGTTGTTGTTTCGGAACTAAGCTGGAGGGGCGGATGGATGGAAGAGTTTTGTGATACGGCGACCGGAAAAGTGGAAGAAGGAGGGAGAGAAGTTGGGTGAAGATGCAAGGAAAGAGATGGAGGAAGAGTGGGGGACAATGTCAGAAAAGAAAAAAAAAATGACGTGACATACCACGGTTAGCTACCTTAGCTTTTTTTTTTAAACTGTTAATTTTAGAGGACAAAAAATTATAATTTCCTTCAAGAAAATGATCAAAATTTGAAAAAAAAAACCTAAAAATAAAGTCGCTTGATAATTTAACCACTAAAATCATATTTACTCTTTAAAAAAATCTGTGATCGGATTCCATTATCGATATATTTTGAATAATTCTTTTTATGACATTTTACATCGTTAAATTTTATTATTCCATGAAGTTTTGATGTGATTGTCCAATTTTTGTATAATTAATGTTTGTGGAACTTTGGTATATGTGAATGATTATGGCATTTGATAGCCAAAATTTTATGATTAAAGGATTTTAGATTCAGCAAATTTCCTCGTAGTCAGTGATTTGGGCTATGAAATTATCACACTATAGTATAAAGTTCTCATTCCCTATGATGGACAAAATATTTGCAAGATCATCATCATCATTAATTACCTTTTCCAAGTAATTTATAAATAAATTATACTCTCCTTATATATATATATATATATATATATATATATATATATATATATATATATATATATATATATATAAAATAAGATTTTTTAACATCAGTAAGATAAAATTTAGTAATATTTAAAATTGATATTTTTTGCATATATTTTTTTCTTCTATTAAAAGAGACTCTTTTTTTCCTAATAAAATTATGTTTGGAAAGGAAAAATGTACGAAAAGAATTTGGACAGTTTCTTGTTGTATTTTTATAACTTTCTTTTTACACTTTCATAATTTTTTTCATATTTCTTTTCTTTTTATTCATAATTATTTTTTATTTTTTAAATTGTATTACCCAAAAATTAAAAATAAATTTCATATTATATAATTTAAAAATATTTTTCTTAAAAAATAATATTCAGATTATTCAAGTAAAAAAATAACTTTGGTTGTATAATTTAAAAGTTAAAAATAATTTTTGAATGATATAATTTGAAAAAAAAAATTCAAAAAAATATTTTAGGATTATACTATTCAAAAGTCATTTAATTTTCGAATTATACAATCCAATTCTTTTAAAGGAAAATAATAACTAGAGAGCGTATAATTTAAAAAACAAAGTAAAACGAGAAAAAAAAATTTGAAAATGCAGGTATGAAGGTAAAAGAAACAGCCAAAAATTTGTGCTAAAAACTGTGGGCTTTTGGATTGGGCCCTAATTTCTCTATTTTATCTTTAAAAAGATCATTTCTTTCTACACCGTTCAAATTTCACCCTGCACTCAGAAAATGTGAAACTACGAAATTTTCCCTCATAATTTTCTAATCTTCGCTGCAACAACTCAACTTTTATCATTTTGGATATAACTTTACACTAATATCTGTAGTTACAAAACTAACTTTCGAAAACAATTTGTAATGCATTTTGGATTATAAGTCTTTTTTATATAGGTTGACGAATTCGAATCTTTTATTTAGTTTTTAATCTCTCTATTGAGCCTTTAAAATATATTATTGTTAGTATATTAAAAAGAATTAATACTTTTCAAATTATCAAAATCAGTGTACAACTAAAAGTATTAGTAGAAAACCCAATAAACTCTTTTCAAACAAACGTCTTCTGTTAATAAAAGACTTACACTTTAGAAAGATTGTTCAAAAATTAGTAGAAATTTGAGTCACACTTTAAATGAAAATGTTATGAGAAGAACACCAACAAATTCATGCAACATATGTGAAAAACATCTACAAATTCATTAACTTATAGTTTTAAGTTGAATTTCTTCATTATGTCTCATTCATATTAATATTATTATTATTGAATGTTTTTTATAAATTCTAGAACCAAATATTGAATTACCTTTTATAAAAAGATGGTAATTACTTACAAAATGTTTGTATGTTATTTTAGTTATATTTTATTTATTTTAGTGCAAAGTTGGCTCACTGTTTACTTAATTACATTTTTTTTAAATAAAAAATTATAAATTTTTTATAATTTAAATCTAAGCAATTTTCATTTTCAATATTTGTTTAATTAATTTTGAAAATAGAAAACTTAAATAATTTTTTAAACAAAAGAAATTAATAAATATTTTTTTATAAAATTAAATTAAATTTTAATAAAATAAAATTAGTTTCAATCTATTACGGGTTCAACCTATATGAGTCGTGTTTAAATGATCGGATTGAAATCTCATCCGCATAAAAAACACAATTTTTTAAAACTTAATTCGATTCAAACCTTTGATGAATTTGTGTATTGTGATTTATTTTAACAGTGTGTGATAACGTTTTCAAGTAAAAACAAATGGTAAAAAACTCGAAAAAGCTTGTTGGGGGAACAAACAAAATAAAACTATTGACTATTGCATAATCTAAATGTCTACTATCTACTCTAAGTAGACTCTGTCACCCAATGCACCTACATTGTTCATTACCAGACTCCTTTTAATAGGGAAAGTCCAAAACATAAAAGAAAAGAGGGAAAGGGAGAAAGAACTAAAAACAAACTTGGAATATTCTGGAGTATCCTTCAACTAACTTTGCTTCGTTCATTAACCATCAATCCAGCTCAGCACAGCTCATCGGACCGATCAACATCTTGGGCTCTTTCTTTGGGCCGCAACGCTTCTTATCGTCTTCCAACTCGACCCATGGAGTGCTTCTCTGCTTCGTCCTGTTTGTTGGCTCACGAACCCTAGCGAGGGTTGAGAGAATTGGAGAAAACCCCAAATGTTTGAACCTTTGCGCCAATGAATATGCTTGAGCTTACCTCCAAAGGCAGCTTCAACGTTCCAAAACGCTGCGTTTCAATTATGCTCAACCCATGCAGCAATAGCTCAATGATGCAATTAAATCAACTCTTACGCATCTCAATGTGGTCCATTTCAGCACTTAGAAACTTCAGCCTCTGTCAGCCTATTAAACGCTTTTGACCAATGCTTTTAGGGTTAGGGTGTTACACCTTCTACCACAGTGTTCCTACATTTCCTTATTATCTTTTTTATTCTAAAACTATTTTACACATTCTCGTTATTTTCTTTTATTCTAAAAATATCTTAAATCTGCTCATGATTCTCAATTATTTTTCTCTTTTTCTCTCTATAGAGCATTCATATGGCTCAGATTTAAACTTGTGATATATTGTAAAATGTAATATTCATATTTTATTCTAAATTTCTAGAAAAATATTTATATATATGTATGTTTTTTATACATTTAATATCTATAATTTTTAATATTATATTATGTTTTAACTTACCGACATGTTTTACTCAAATAACTTGAATAGAGTATTTAATTTATTAGATAAATAATATAAAATCATTATTAAATACCTAAAATATAAAAGAAAATTTATTTGTTAAAGATTTAGAATTTATTTAGTTCTTTCTTCATTGTAAAGTTAGTATATAATAATAATAATATATTATTATTATTTACTATTAATATTATTATGTTTATTATTTTTGTATTTGCATCTAACTTTTAAGTTTATAAAATGGAAGTAGTAGAAGCACTAATGTTGAATTTTTCTCTCAATTTTATATTTTGCAATAGGTTTAATAGCCAATTTTGTCCCCACTTTGGTTGGCAAATATCAATTTAGTCCCTTATAATAAAAGTGTTTTAAGTAATGTAGGTTTTTGTTATTTCTAATTTCATTATTGATATTTGTCCTGTTTTTTGTACCTGTGTATATTACATGCTATATTTTGGTTTCATTTTTCTTCTTTCAGAATAAGTTGAATTTGACATTTAGAAAGAGATTTTATTTTTTATTTTAGGTTTAATCATCTTGAATGTCCCTATTTGTGTAGAGTTATCTCAATTAGGTCCTCGTATTTTTTTTATCTCAATTAGATCCCTTTTTTTGTAAAATGGAATCAATTTTGACCTTACCGTCAAATTTAGTAAACGGTGTTAAAATTTGTGTCTGGTGGCATGCTGACTGGACAATGGTTAAACACGTGGCAGTGGAGCTTCATACTCTCTCGACTCACTCAAATCCCAAAATGTTCAATCCTCAAACCTCGCCACTGCCACCGTCGCTGCCGGTCATGACTCTGCCGGCAACCCTTCTCAACCATGAAACTACATCATCAACTTTTCCAACACTGAGGACGACGATGAAAGCAGGTAATCTACTTTGTAGGGTTGACGGCGGTGAAAGCAGGTGTTCCGTTCAAGTAGACAAAGATGGAATTATTTTATCGATCATAGTCACTGCAAATATTTTGTTCAGCTACAGAGAAGCCTACATATAATAGAAAAATTAACAGAGATGAAACATGAGAAAGGTTGAACTTTTGATTCATGTTCAATCAGTAGACAACGAATTTCCTTTGTCAATCGTACAACATCACCAGGCTTTTCGTAGATAAGAAATCAAGGCCCAGTTAAACATTTGACGAAAATATAGAGATAACGCGAATAGACATATTCGACGATGAGAATTCATTTTATTTCCATTAAACACAAGAATAACCACTTTAATTCATCAAATTTAATATTCAGTGATAACTACCAGATCTGGGTTGTAATGAATTTAGGTTAAAACCCAAATATATAAGCACTCCACTTCAGAATATATGATTTCAGTGTCAATAGAAGAGATCTGAAATTTACAAAATTGTAACAGTGACAGTGAAAGGAAAATGAAGAATCCTAATAGGAATGGGTGGGAGGGGGTGGAATGGTCCTAGGGTGATAAGAAACGAAGGGAAGGGTGCGGAGGATGAGAAAACGAGGGATAGGGGTGGAACGGAACACTGCTCCACCATTCTCCGCTACCGCCTCAGGCTAAGTCCGAACCCACGTTTCTCCACCTCCCAGATCTGCCCCAGGTACCCTTTTAATTAGGGATTCTCTCAAATTAGGTTAAATTAGATATTTAAGGAAATTCCATACTTTTCTTTTATAATAGGCAATCAGGTTTGCAAAGAAAAATTTGAAGAAGAATCAAAGAAGAATCAAGAGGATAGGAAGGTGGCCATGGAGGTGTCAACGGCACAAGTGTGAGAGCCATGGAGATGGCCATGGAGGATGTATCGAGTAAGGGGAAGAGAAGTTGTTTTTCTCTTTTGCTTTTTCCTTTGTAAATTACACATAAGGCAATTTTGTGCCATGTCATTAAAAATGCTACAGTCAGCATGACACTAGACACAAATTTTAACACCGTCTACTAAATTTAATGGTAAGGTTAAAATTGATTGAATTTTACGAAAAAAGGAATCTAATTGAGATGAAAAAAAATACAAGGACCTAATTGAGATAACTCTACACAAACAAGGACATTTTAAATGATTAAACCTTTATTTTATGGAAGTATTGGTTGCAACATTATACTCGAATAACGAGCAATACCATCTCTATTAGAGATTCATATGATTTTGAGGTAGAGGTTTATTATAGCAAAAGTTGTCGCAGATAAATACCACAAGAACTGAATTTCTTTAATGGAAAAGTTGAATTGATTGTTGTTGTTATGGTTTTGGAAGGGTATATCTCGTCCCTTTATGCAATTTTTATTTCACTTATTCATAACAATCATAGAACATTGGTGAATGTTCCAAATACTACCTTAGTTAAATGTAAGTATCTTTTCAACAAAGGTTTGTGTCTTTTGATTAAGATTTACATTTTACAATTTGCAGGACAGTAAGAGTGTGATATTATTCTCATGTGGAAGTCACTTAAATTCCACAATGTTCTCCTTACAGCTACGTGAAGGTTAATCTCCATTTAGGTTGTCAAACATTGTCAAAGTGATGGATGTTGATGGAAAATTGAAGTCTAAGGCATGGAGTATTTTAGCTTTTGAGAGTCTAAAGAAAACCCCACTATTGCACGGTGCCTACTGTAAGATCAAGAAAAAATCAATATCTAGAAAGATGGTTTAGACATTAATTATATTTATTAAAATAAAAAATAACATGTTAAATAGAAGTGAAGTTTAGTACAATTGGTTAAAATTTATTGTTATAGGTTAGAAGTCATCTATATCATTCTTACTTTATGGATAATATATGTTTATTATCTATTTTCAATTTATTTTATGTGCAAGTGTGGTATGAACTAATAAGTATAATAATTGTCGCGTATGTGTTTGATAAAAATTAATTAAAGTTAGGAAAGTGAAATGAATGAGTTAATTAAAGTAGTTTAGAAAAAAAAAAGATAACTTATTTCTTGTGATGATAATTATATATTTTTGTATTTATATAAATAATATTCTACGGGGCAGCTTTCTTTTGTTACATTATTTATAATTATATAAATAATATTTCTTTTGTGGAATTACAGTTTTAATAAGGATTGGGTTGGTTGAAGTAATATTATATATATTATGTATAATATAATTTCGTTTATATATGTAGTGAAAATATATAATTGAATAATTATATTTTGCAGCTTTGTTGTGTTTAAATATTATTAACTTATGGGCTTTTGCAATGATTTTAGAAAAATCAATTCAAAAAGTGAGCTATCTTTAATGTTTATATAATATTAAAATAGAAACCCTAGTCAGGAGGAATGTGATATAGAAAATTCTGTAGCCGTGAAAGAAGTGGGGGAGAATTATTTTCTGTCAAGAGAGAAGACTAGGAACCAAGCTATTAGGAGGACCTAGAATATCAAGATTTCTTTGCTAGATTAGAGGTAAGGGGAGCTACCATTATTGTGTGTTTTGAGATAGTTTTGAATCTCTTATATTTCTGCGACGTATTTTGTTCGGTTATACTTTTGAATATATATAGGTTTAAACCATTTAGGCGTCCCTATTTTTGTTAGGTATTCCCAATTTGATCTCCTTCTTTTAAAGTTTTCTAATTGATTTCTTATAAGTGCTAATTTGAAACAATTTAGCCCCTGCCGTTAAAAATCGTTAACGGTGTTAAAATTGTGCATAGGTGGCGGGATGACGTATTAAATTGTAATGTACATATAATTGTGGAGGACTTCCAACCGTGTATTTGCATGTTCTTTATAGTGGTTAAGAGAATGGTTGTGGGGATCGGTTTTATAAACATATTGTTAATAGGATGTGAAAATCCTACTTTGGTAAGTAGGTCCCGTTTTGATAAATGGGAGAGTGAAAGTCCTGCTTTGGTAAGTAGGCTTTGTTTTGGTAAACATGATCTTGAAAGTCCTGCTTTGGTAAGTAGGTCCTATTTTGGTAAACAGGATCATGAAAGTCTTGCTTTAGTAAGTAGGCCATGTTTTGGTAACAGGTTGAGGGACTTGAGTGTAGAGGAAATATAATGGTTAGTGGTGATGGTCGTAATATTTTTATATGAAACTTTGGTAAGTCTAGTAATTGTGTTGTCGTGTTTTTACAAAAAGCCATGGTATTTTTATATGATGGTTTAATGTTGTATATGAAGCCATAGTGTTTTATATGTGGTCATGGTGTTTTATTGAAAACGTTAGTATTTTCTATGATGCTATACATTTCTCGAATGCATGGTGATGTTAGATACTTAGTGTGCATTTTGGAAATGTCCCTAGGAAATCAATGATGATTGAAAGGTTATGAGCTTATGTCTTAGTTGATTATATCATTATTTGTGAGTTAGATGTTGATTTTGTTAGCTCACCCTTGCCTTTGTGGTGATGGTTTTCACCTGCGATGATTGTATTTATACGGGAACAGATGATATTACAGATGTTGCTGCTGATGATGTCGAAGCAGTGAAGAACGAGAGACGAGTGAGGAATTGTTTTCTGGGTTTTCAAAATGATGCTTGTTTTAATTTATTTAAACAAAGTATAAAGAGTTTAGTATGTTATTTCAAATTGTAATTGGATTAATTATTATTCTCACATGTTTTTATTTATTTTCACGATAACTTAATAACGTTTAAAATTTTTACTATATCTTGATGGTATCAGAGTTTTATTTTTCTAAATAATGGATGTTCTTTTACTTACACTAACATCCTAAATCGGAATGTTACCTTTGTGGTATCAGAACTAGGTTTTCGAAAATCTTTTGGAATCTTAGGGAGTGAGCTCCTCTACTTTTACTATGTATATGTACCTTGTTGTGTGAATGATGTAAATCTATAACTTGTTGTGGTTTTTATGAGAATTGTTGTTTGGTCAACTTTGTTTGAAGGGTCACATGGACTCTCATGGTATGTGGTATGATTAGATTCTGTTAACCTTCATGTGAGTGAACTTGGGGAATATATATGGAGTACAGGTTTACTAATGTTAATAAGCTCATTATTTAGTTTATGCGGTGTAATTCTTTATATATAAGTGGTGAAGTTTTTGGTCTTTATTTCTCTGGTTTGCATTGAATTATAGGCCACGTACAATACAGATTGTTTATTATGTTAGGAATTTTTTTTTTATTGATCGTCTATGGTGCAAGTTATAAAGATATATTGCATGTATTTTATTGTAGTATATATGGGGTGCATGAAACAATTGTGATATACCAGTAATGCATCAGTTTTCTACTTCATCATTATCAATAAATTCACATTGTTTTTCTTAGTTAAAAATTATTTTTATGATATAGACTTGATGGCTTTCATTTCGTGTAATATGCCATAAATTGCATATACAGTGCAATTATTTTTATGCCATTCATCCTAGTTAATTGCTTGCAAGTGGTTATTCCGAAATAAAAATGAAAAATGGAGGATACGGATCAACCACATAACAAGCACAAAAAAAAACTCAATATCAATATCAGACAATTAAGAAGAAGGAGAGAATTGGAGGAAGTAGAAGGAAGAAAAGTGTACAAGGAATTACAAAGAGGAAAAAGCGCAAAGGCGAAAGGTAAGTTTCTCTTCTGCGAGCTACATTGCCATAAATGTTTGCATTCTTTGATGGTAGATATTTGTTGTATGTTTATTATATTGGGTGATATATGCTTCCCATCTTCGCTTATATCATGAAAATCCCTATGGCCATCTTCCTGTGAGAGAAAAGCCTAACCCAATCTTTGCAGATTCACCATCTTCCTATCCCAAGATCCCCCTGTCAAAGAAATTCCAGCAAGTTGTAAACCGATTTCTCACAGCCTTCAACCCCCACACCTCTGTTCACCTCTCATCACCAACGAAGGAATCGAATCCTCAAGCAAAAATTGCATACATGAAAGAAATAAAAAAAAAAACATCTTTAGTCTCCGTTCATTTGGAATTGGAGTGACGCAAGAGGAGGGAGATTATGTAAACCCAACCAAGGGTTTGGTCTCGCTTTCGTAGAAGAGAGGAACGACGACGACGATGACGGTGGTTCGCGGAAGCGCTCTGAGTCGGTGAGGAAGAGCGTCCACCTTGGTACAGTTGTCGTGAAGTCCAAGAGCAAGCGTGTTGTCTCACGCGCAAGGAAGAGAAAGGGGGAGAGAACCTGACGTCGTGGCCGGCGGCTTCAATATTATGACATTAATTTTGTTTTTTAACATGTGAAGTCTTTAATATTATGTAATTTATGATAAAAAAATAATAACTTATTATTGAAAATGATTGTTCAGTAATATATTATAACCAGGACATCAGCAAAACATTAGCAAACCAGGACAGAAACGGAAATAAACCAGGACATTTGAAGGAAATAAACGAAGTAGGTTAATGTAATTTGATATAGGAAAAACATCACCAAACCAGGACAGAAACGGAAATAAACAAACTCAAATTAATAATATGATGCGACAGTCGAAGATACTCAAATCTTGAATCTTCCAATCCTAAAATGTTTCATATCAGCTCCCTTGACTTCCTCGTCAGTCGCAAGCTCCGTCAAGATCCTCCCAATAACTGGAGCCATCTTGAAGCCGTGACCTAAAAACCCGCCTCCAATTACCACGTCCTTTCTGAACTCACCGCCCAAGAAATCAATGACGAAATCTTGGTCCGGTGTCATCGAGTACATACAAGAATGTTTTATCACAGGCTCACTGGAATCAACCATGCCCAACAACCTATCTTCCACCCACTTTTTCAACTCCTCCATCATCACCAGCGGGCCCCACAACCTGTTGTTGTCCACCTATCACATTTTTTCTACCCTTCCTTTCATTAAATGTTGTTGTCCACACTAAAAATACATTTTATTATTCTTTATTTTATTCTTTTCTCTTCTTTAACTCTCAGACTCATTGTAAGTATCTTTAACTTAAAATCTAAAACATTTCAATTTTTTTTTTCAATTTAATTTGGATTATTTCATTTAAAAACTTATAATTTTTTTTTTAAATATTCGTGGATTGAAAACAGGTATCCAATGGATACCTACGGGTATTTTTTAAATGGGTATCCGGCAGGTAGCATGTCGGGTGACGAGTACGTTTTTATCCGACGGGTCGAGTTACGAGTAGGCACTATCCGTGCCTGACCCGACCCGTTGCCATTCCTATAAGTTACCTCTATAGAACTCGTCGCTTTGATGATGAAGGTGGTTTTTAATCGTCAAACAGAAATAGAAAATAAAAAGATTTGAAAAAAAAGTAAAAAAAGTAGTTTATATGAAGATAATTATCTAATATAAAATGAAATCCAATTAATAGAATTTTATTTATAATTTAAACGTTTTACTGTTAAAATAATATATTACTCTTTTATAAATCCATTTTCTAAATTCTCACATGGGTCAATGAAGTTATTACTATTTGTTCAATATTTTATACTATTACATAATTTTAATGTTTCATAAGTAAACCACAATATTCAATTTTAATTTTTAGATTTTTAGAACTCAATATGCACCATATCTTGCACAAAAAATTAAGAATACTCCTTAAAAGGTAAATAATGATTTTTATTTATTACTTCTACATAAACTCAATTGTTACATAATGTTTCTATTATTTGCATATATATTAAAAATATTTACTTTTTATAAATGGTAAAAAAGTTAAAACACATCTTTAACATTAATCTTTATTTAGTTTTCCAATTAAAGAAAAGTTTAAAGATATAA
>NC_028352.1:24843866-24855674 GCF_000741045.1 Vigna radiata var. radiata | reverse complement strand
AAATATATGATATTTTCAGTTAGTAATTTTTTTTACAGTGAATGAAAATATATTCACTTTGTTAACAAATATAATTTACTATATATATCGATTTCAATTTCTAAACAACTACTAAATTTTGTATATATATCTATTTGGTTTTCCACATAACATGAATAAAAGAAAGATCATTCTAGTAATACTGGAATGATCATTGGCTCAATCCGTACTAGAAAAGTAAACACATTTCATATAATAACATATACTATAGTATTATTATTATAATATTTTAGATATTTAAAATTTTTGAACACATAAGCTTGATAGCAACTCAGCTGAGCTAGTAGTAATAAAAAATAGAGGTAAATATGTTTTTAGTCCCTATGTTTTGAGACGATTTTGGTTTTAGTCTCTTTTTCAAACTAAGGCATAATTTAGTTCTTCAACTTTAGAAAATTCTGGTTTTATATCAAAATTTTTTAACTTTATTTGCTGTTTCAAGCACATTTTTTAGTTAACATTGAAGCAAAAATGTGTCAAAGAGTGTAAACAATCCAAATGCTATAATGAAACGCGTTGAAACAGCAAATAAAGTTAAAAAATTTTGATATAAAATACTAAAACCAAAATTTTCTAAAGTTAAAAAACTAAATTGTACCTTAGTTTGAAAATGGACTAAAACCAAAATCGTCCCAAAGTATAGGGACTAAAAACATATTTAATTCTAAAAGAAATCATGAATGTCATTTTACATAAATATTTTTATTCAAATAAACATATGTATATGTTTTGAATTAGTCAAAAAATATTATAGTAATTTTTATGGTAATTTTACAATGACAACTACGGTTTTTAGACAATGATTGAGCAATTGATTAATTTTTATCTTTACTGATTGATTTTAGATTAAACAAAAATAATTTACCTCTGGATTAAAAATTAAATAATTGAAAAAAACAATGGTGTTTTTCAAGCGCGCCACAATCGCGTTGCGAGCAACCGTTGTCTGTGTCGGTGCAAGGTTGTGAGTGTCAGTTGACAGTTGTGCCTTTTTGTCGGCGCGAGACAGACAATTGGTCCACCAACGCAATGCAGTTAGGTTTTTAATAAAATGTTTCTTTTTAATTTTATTTCAATAAAAAAATTGTTTTTAGATGATTACTTTATGTGAAAATAAAACACAATTAAAGTTATTTAATTATTTAAGAATCCATATTTAATATAATTTGTAGTTAGTTAATAATATGAAATATTTATACTAAATTTGTTAACATTAAATTATAAAATAATATAAAATTAATTGAGTTATAAACACATTATAAGATATTACAAATATGAAATATATAATTTAATCAGCTATTAGTTTTTTCATTACAGATGTAACTACTCATTTTTATAAAATATTTCTTATCTTATTTTAATTATTTTTTATTTCCAAAAATTTAGCTTTATAATTTTGTTTTGAATATGTCCAGTTCCAATCAAGAATTTACACAAGACATACCAATTTTCTCCTTAATAAGAGTCATTAACATAATAAACAATGTCTTTTAGAGAAAGAGTAGGTTTTAACACATGAAAGAAATCATGTCTATTTTTGGTAATATGAGTTTGGAGTGTTTTTTTGACAAACTCACTTAAAAAAAATAGAACAAAACAAACAAAATAAAATTATTTTTTATACATAACCTATTTTATATATATTTAATCTCTAATTTTTTATTTTTAAATTATATTTAAGTTAATTTAACTTGTGGAAAAATTATTTTTGTATACTTTTTCTATACAAACCTTATGAAAAAGTTTGTCAAAAATAATTAATCTTTTAAATAATGAATAATTAGATAATTTTGTTTAAGAGAATAATGATTATTATTTCTTATATAAAATAAGTATGTTCTAACACTGTAATATGTTCGAAAGCTTAAAAACGTGCTTTGTATTTATCTGCTATTTTTAGCAATAACTAAAAACATTATTTATATTTTTCAAAAAGTGTACACATTATAGTGAAATTACTTAAAAAGTTTAATTATTTTTCCTATATGACTAATGATTTACCATATTTGAGTTTTATAAAGATAAAATTAAAATAAATAAGTAATATAAAATACGTAAATAAAAGATAAACATTTATTCTTTATTTCATTGAGTATTTTTTTTCTATAATTAATTTTTTCTACATTTTCTTTTAAGCTTACATAAAAATATCATTTTTGTTCATATTGTATTTCTAAATAACAATAAGAGATAATAAGCTTAGGAAACTTGTTTGTTTCAAATTTTTAGTGAGTGTATTATTCTTTACAAAAAAAAAAATATATTATTCAATATAACTCCAAACATTCCTATATAGATACATGAAACTGCAACATTATTAAACTTATTCATTGTAATTTAAAATATTTTATTTTCTATTTTTATAAATGACTTTATTTTTTTTCTTAATTTGGCACCAACCATGTTAATGAATTTGGATGAAATAACACCCTTTTATCTACGTAATTTATTTAATCGATTATAAATTGCTATTTTGTTCTAACTATTTTGATATATGCTTTTATTCACTTTAATTATTTTCATTGGTAATTTATTTGTTTTAAAGTCTGTATTATATATTTTTCCAAATAACATATATTGTAAAAATTAAAATGAAAATATGCATTGAAAATACTGAAAATAACAGTAAAAACTAAAAAGAGAATTTTACAATGACAACATATAAAGCAAATTTTATGATAAAATATCTTGGTTTAAAAAATAAAAAATATAGAGAAGCTTTCATTTAAAAGATAATTTAATTAAACACACATAATACCTAGAAAAAAAAAAGTTTAAACCTCTTTTTGGTCCTTAAGTGGATGTTCAGTTTAGTTCTCGTTTTTAAAAATGTAAATCTTTGGTCCCTAAGTTATAAAAAATGTATCAAATGAGTCATTTTTTGACTTGAAATACTGTTTTTGGTTGTTTCTTAACAACTACTACATTTTTAGATTGCTCTGATTTGTTTCTTAATAATAATAGCACTTTAGATTGCTCTTTGTACTTTGACCATGAACATCAAAAAAAGACTCATTTGATACATTTTTTATAACTTAGGAATCAAAGGTTTACATGTTTAAAAATGTTTAAAAAGCGAGTACTAAACTGAACGTCCACTTATAACTTAAGGATGAAAAAGAGGTTTAAAAAAAAAAAATGATGAAATCATGAAATGACCAAATTGGATATGAGACTTGGACAGCTTAGTACCACACATAACGGTTACAAAACGTTCACGTGTTATAAGTGTGTCCATGATATATGAACCCCCGTGAAATGATGTCTACTGCTGTATCGTTTTCTTTCCCATTTAAGAAACTCATTTCTTTCACACGCGCTTCTACAATACTACTAAGTCACATTTAAGGTTGAATATAATTAATCTGTTTTTCTTTTAAATAGGACATATTAATTTATGATGACATGATGTCATTAAGTGAATTTTTTTAGAAAGAAAATGATAAAAATCATACCTTTAATAAAAATAATCTTATCCTTGAGAGTATTTTTCGGCTTTCAAGACCTCTTCGAACATTTTCTATTATTAAAATATTTGTTAAAAAAAATCAAAATCTTGAGATAGAGAAAAGGGTATTAGTATTTTCAACGGTGAAAAATCAAAATAAACATGAATTTGACAGGAAGAAAATTAATGAATTTCAATGAATTTGAGAATAAGTTGTATATTTTTTTTTAAGAATTTGAAAATGAATTTAAAAATAAAATTTAAAAATTTTGTATAAAATTTGAGTGATGTGTTTAAAAAATGTTTTAATAAATATAAAATAAAAATTATCAAATTATCTTTAACAGTAATATAAAATTATTTTTGAATTAGTTAGAATTATTTTTTAGAAAAATGTTAATGAATAGTTTTGAAAAAAAATTATTGTAATAGAAAAAATATAATTTATTTGATATAAAAATAAAAATTAAATAAATATTAAATTTTTATACAAGTAAAATCCATGAATTATTCTTCTCCAACAAAAGTTATAAATTATTTTTCTCTAACAAAAGTGACAAAAAATTTGGTTAAAAAATTATCTCAAAACCACTTAAAGCAAAAAATAAATCAAAGATATATAAGTAAATCTATGTTCATTTCCCACAAATATCTTAATATCAAGTGAGATTATAATAGATAACAATTCCGTTAATCTAACTTTTCTTTCCAAAATAGTTTCATATGAATACAAATAATCAATTCGAAATCATTTTCTCTTTTTTGTTTTAACAGTAAATAACTGAATTGAATGTGTGAAGACATCATAAACGATAAAATCGTGTAAGAGAAAGCAAATGAGGACGCAAGAGATTTCAAAATTTGGACACACCTCAGTGAGATAATGAGCCACACATTTGGAAGAAGGTGCACAAAAGTCATGGGAGTCTTTTTCTTTCCTTTTCTTATCATATTTTTATTAATTTTCTTTTTCAACTTTATTTTTTTAATTTTGTGTGATTGACACTTTTTATCATACTTTATCATATATACTTTTTATTTCTTTATCTTTTATATTTTGTTTTCATCTTAAATACGAACTTTTCATTTCCTTGCTTTCTACCCATATGTGCAAATCTATTTATGAAACAAACCAGATCCATAAGGATGAAAGATAACGAAAGCTTTTTGATCTTTAGTAAAAAAGATTATAAAAAATATAATCAATGACATTGATTAAATTAAAATATCTTAAAAGTTTTTAATAAAGGTAATTTCTTAAAAAATTATTGATAAAACATGAAAATAACATAAAGATTTTTCATTCCTTTTTCCTTCTTTCATAAATCAGTCTTTCTTTTCTTATTCTAAATATGATTTTTAATATATCAATTTTCAATTACAGTGTCGCTTTGATATGAAGATTTTTTTTCTTTCTTTTAGATAGATTTGACATGTAATTAAAAAAAAGTACTCTTTTATCTTGCTTAAATTTATACAAATTTTCTGTTGTGTTTAAATATTTTATTTTGAGTATCTGTAATTTAAGTAATTTTATTGTTTTAATCGAGAGTGAGGAATTACATGTAAGCAAGACTATTTATGTTTTTTTTTTTTTATAGAAAATCTTCTTTTAACAATACTTTTTTAACAACTTTTTGACAACGCATATGTGGCAGTTTGTAATTGGTTCGTTTTAAATATTTTTTAAACATAAATTCAAATAGACCAATAAAATAATGACACGTGTTCTGTTGTCAAAGTTGTCAAAAAGTGTTGTCAAAATATCATTGTCCTTTTTTTATATCACTATAAAAGTTTACAATTTTTTCGAAGTTATTTTTCTCGTTTCTAGCTGTTTTAATCCCGAAAAATTACCTCATGATATATGTTATGAGTGTGAATAACTATTTATGTTTTTTTTTTTATATTACCTCATGATATATGTTATGAGATCTAATGAGACTTAATCATAATATTTTGTTTTTATGTAAGAATTATATTTCGTTTCCAGTTTGAATGTTTGGAATTGAGTGAAGATGTCATTTCAGTTTATAGTTAATATATGATTGTTTTCAAAAACTTTAAATTTTATACTATTCTTGAAATAGTGATATGATGAATAGATATTTACACTAAGATGTAAAGTTTTTTAAACTAAATTTTAAATATCATTCAAATGACTAAAATTAGTTTAGGATAGTGTTTCCTATATTAGTTTATGAGTTTAATGTGAATGAAAATTATATATATTGAACTTTCGTATATTTGTCGAACTGGTGTTGGGTAAAACATTAGAAATAAGTTTGGTCTAATGCATGAAATGGATTTTCATATATATTTTTTATTCAAGCAAAAATAAAGTTGAACAAAGATGTCACAAACATATTCTAGACCTAATTGTGCTACTAGCATAATCATCCACTATTCACATATGAATCAATTGTTACGTCATAAAATGTGTAGACCTATTATAACGTATAAAACTATGTACGTCATAACTCGTTTTTGTACGTCATAAAATATGATTTTTGTACTAGTGCTAGGCCTAAATACACTAAGCTCATCCTTCATCCAGACGTGAGAGAGAACTACCCCCCTCTCTTCTTCATTTATTGGTTTCCACACATCTCCATCTCTCCGGTAGCCGCTTACCACTTCTTCCGAGCATCTCCTCCACCTGGTCATTGCCACATCATTTATTGAAGCTCGCCACACTCTCGCAAGAGGCATCACGCATCTCCACTTCCATCTCCTTTGGTTTCACGAAACCCCGACACCACCTTCTAGGGGCAACCATCGTGCCTTACCCAGTTCGCTAGAGTCATCAGCGGTGACACCAGTCACCTCCGAAAAACCTTGTCGACATCCTTGCCGCACCTCTTCCTTCTTTAAGATTTACAAATCGTGAAAATACGGCTCTACATCCTCCATTGCTTCTTGAGGATCTTCCTCCATTACTTCAACCAGCATGGGATGCGTACTACATCCTCCACCACCACCACAAAGAGCTTCGTTCTCCCCCAAACGCATGCCTCTACAACTATCACCTTCGTCGCATGGTACTACAATGTCCACCTTCTTCAACCATGAAGGTGCCATAACGAGTTGCAAGGACGACTGCTACCCTAATACACCTCTGGGGAACCAAATACGCTAGACGGGAACCGAATACGGTTTCGCATGCTTTTCTTCAGATGCCTGTAATCGAATACGTCGTCTTCGAACTGAATACGATTTCAGCGTTCTTCGTCTTCTCTAGCTTTGCGGAGTTCTCTTCTTCATCGTGGGTACACAATAAGCCCTCTCTATTTTAAATTGCAATGCAATTTGATTATAATTTAAGAATGTTTATTCATCTGGGAATTTTATTCAGTTACAGGGACATTTCAAAGAAAGTGCATTTGATCCCTTCAAATCTCCTCATATATGCGAGTGAGTGAATAGTAGACAAATCCTGCAATTCCCTTAAATTCCATCCGCACAATTCAGTTCAAGTGAACGCGTAATTACCTTCCATTCCTCGCTCTCCAATCTCCGTAAACAATATGACACCCTCAAGTGAACATAGTATATAGTGTTTAATAAGCATGTAAACTTAAAATAAATTACTAAACAAACAGTTTATAATTTATTTACCAAGTAAACTAAGTTTCATATTATGTTTAAATTAAAACAGATTTTAACTATATAAATTAACAATAATAATATTATAATAATAGTAAAATTATCTCAAAATTTAAAAACTGAAAACTTATTTAAGCTTTCATTCATGATAGGAGATTGAATGTGCTAAAAGGGAGGAGTATACCATGACTAAGATGTGATTGTTTTAGAGGATTGATTTGGGAGATATTGAGTGGATGAATTTGAAGAGATTTGAGGATAAATTGATTGTTTTTTTTTTTAGTCGATTTGGAGGTGAGTGAAAGTGAATTTAGAAATAAAGTTTGTAAATATCAGTGTATGATTAGACTGATGTGACAGATAAAAAAATTGTTTAATTGATAAAAATTGAAGATTACCAAAATACTCCTAGTTATAAAAATAATAATTGTTAATGTATATATAATTATTATTATTATTATTATTATTATTAAAAGTAAAATACATGTAAAAAATATACATTAGATCGAAGTAAAAGAGAAATAAAGTAAAAAGTTGTTTTGAAGAATAAAAATAAGAAGAAAATGGAGAAAAGTTGAGTCTGCTACATGGAACTGAATAAAGCACAAGTGGAACCAAATACATGTGAGTGTGGAATTGAATACAATTGGGCGAGAATCGAATACAAGCATTAATTGGATTTCTTCTCTCCAGTAGAATCGAATACTAAAAAAGGGAACTGAACACATGTCTTAAAAACCGAATACAACTCGTGTTCAACTCCTTCCTCAAACTCTGATCTTTATTTTCATCTTCATCTTTAACATGGAAAACAAAGATGAGATTTCAAAATATGTCACTCTAAATCTCTACATATTAGTGGATGACCACTTTTGTAGATATGTTGCAATTCCACTCTTCTTAATCGTGAAAAATCAGACCAAACAAACATGTTACATCCTGTAAATTTATACTTTATTTTTTCATTACAATATAATCAACTTAAACAAACACAAACAACTTAATAAGCATACACATTTATTATTAGACTACTTATTTATATATGTTTATCTTATAAATTGCTTATACTTATAAATTATATTTCAATAACTTTTACTTCTCCCTATCTGCCTAGACTTTATGTTTTTAATTGTTAAAAAATGTAAACTTTTTATAATTTAATATTATTTGCATCTTAATATTTGTATTTTTAGTAATTTAGTATTCTTTTGATCTCATTATTTGTATTTTTTCGATTTTTCACGTTAATATTATTATTAGAAGATGATATCTTAATATAATGCTATGAACACGTTTATTCTTCCACAATAACAAAATGTTTCACTCTCTACGACTAAATTGAGATCACAGAAAAATAAAAGAAAAATAATAATAATTACATAAATATTAAGAAACAAATATTAAACTTTTTTTTAAAATTCTTTTATGTATTCCGAAGACAATCTTTTAAACTCTCTAATTAAATTACTCTTAAAGATTTATATATTAATATATTCTTAATATCTTGAAAGTTGGTAACGAAAGGCATACGTCGTGCAAAAATTGAAATGTGAAATTTTACTTTTCAATCTTTTTATATATTTCAGTTCAAACCTTTACTAATTTTCTGGTGCTATGCTACATTTTAAAATAAATTTTTAAATGATGATAAATAAATAATTCATATTTTTTAAAATTTTCATCTTCACCATTCATTGATACATGTTTTTGTATACATATTAAATTATATTTTTTCAAACATGCCCTATTACATTATTAGAACATAATTCAACTGTTATATGGTATATTAATAAATAAATTATCTCTTTCAACTGTTTATTTTTAAACAATTTGTTAAATTTTATTTTTAAATAACTAGTTTTGTAAATTTAATTAACTATTTATAATTACCAAAGTACTTACACAATAGAAAGTTATCTATTTATAGAATTATACAAATAAACATAATAATTATTTTTATGATTTTTTTACAGTTTGATAATATATTTATTTTAATAATTATTATAATAGTTTTTTGTTATGCTAAAAAAATATAAACACACTTATAAACATATAGTTCCTTCGACTGGTATATAAAGATTAAAGGTAAAATACATTTTTTTGTCACAGTTTTGGTTACAAATATTTGAAATGGTCTCCATTTTATTTTTCTGTTCAATATAGTCCTAAAAAACGTAATTATGTTCAATTTAGTCCTTTTTCTGTTCAATGTAATCCTAAAGAACGTAATTTGTGTTCAATTTAGTCCTTGTAAAAAGGACTAAATTGAACACAAATTACGTTCTTTAGGATTACATTGAACATAAAAAGGACTAAATTAAACATAATTACGTTCTTTGGGACTATATTGAAGAAAAAAAATAAAATGGGGACCAGTTTGAATATTCGTAACCAAAATTGGGACAAAAAAGGTATTTAACCAAGATTTAAAAGTGAAAATGGAGGTCTAATTTGATCTGTTTAGTTCGTTTCACTTTGGGCCTACAAAATACGTAGTGGCCCATATTGACCCACATTCTTAAAGAATATTTTGAATTCCAATGCTACAAAAACTTGACGTATTTGAAATGTTTTCATTACTAACTCCTGTATTAATGTCGATGTTCTGAATAAGTTCATTTTGATTTCATCTCTATTACTTTTTTTAACGATTAAATATTTTTTTTATTTAATGAAAATTAAAATTAATTTCGTTTGAAAATTTTGAATTAATTTAATCTCTTGTATTTAAAATTACATAAATTTAATTTTTTTAACTAAATTTTATTAAATTTATTTAAAATTTTAAACACATTCTAATTAGAATAAAATAAAAAAATATGTCAAATAATATGAATTATATAAATATTTTCATAAAATATATTTAAAAAATTTGATTGATAAAATTAAATTAATATATTTTTAAAATTGAAAAACTAAATTAAGTGAGAGTTTGAAAAAAAAAAGACTAATTTAATTTGAGTGGTAGGCATGCAATTAACTTGAATCAATGGTATTTTCTTCCAGGTTAATAATTTCTTTTAATAATTTTTAATAATAAAATATATATTATTATTTTATTGATTTATATTTTTACTTTTATTCCTAAAAACTTTTAACCATAAAGTTGTTAAAGATTAGGTTACAGAAAAAGGTGCACCACACAATCATCCATTCAAGCCGAAGGAGTAAAATTGGAAGAAAAGTTAAATACTCCGCTCTGCAGCTTAATACAGTGGAGACTACATTAAATAAGAAAAACCAGACCAAAATAATTGTAATTTTAATACTATTAAATATTTTTTCTCTGTCGAAGAAATTTTATAATGTCAGAAATAACTACATAGATTTTATGTGAACAGATAAATTTAAATATAAATCTACCACTTAAAATTAATTTAAATATTTGAAACAATAAAATAAATTATTTTGGAAAAGAAATGGAAGTAGAGATTTTATTTTATCCCCCGGCGGGTACAAGAGGGAGTAGAGAGTAGACGCGAAAAACCGCGCGTGGAAAACTAGAAAAGGATCCGAGAAACGCTTGTCACAGTCGGAAGAAGAAATGCACACGTTCTTCAATCCTTCTATTTCATTTTCATTTCAAGATTATTAAATAAAATAATAATAATAATAATAATAATAATAATAATAATAATAATAATAATAATAATAATAATAACTATTATTATTAATTTTGCATTTCTGCCTTCTATATATAGTCACTCGCTGAGTTGAGTTGCGTTATATTCACCACGAATTGGAGGTAGCATTGCTTGGTGTATGAATCGAAGCAGCACAATGGCGCGAGTGGATCTGGACGGTAACCCCATCAAGCCTATCACGATCTGCATGATCGGTGCCGGTGGGTTCATCGGCTCGCACCTCTGCGAGAAACTCATGCACGAAACCCCTCACACGGTTTTAGCCTTGGACATTCAAAATGACAAGATCAAGCACCTTCTGGAACCCGATTCTCTGCCTTGGGCCGGTCGCATCACCTTCTACCGCCTCAACATCAAACACGATTCTCGCCTCGAAGGTCTCATCAAGATGGCAGATCTCGTAATTCCACAACCACTTTTATTTCCTTTCCTTTTTTGTTTCTTTTTCCTTTTCTGTTTCTGTTCAATTTTTTTACTTCTCGCTTTCTGTTCCAGACAATTAATCTGGCTGCGATTTGCATCCCTGCGGATTACAACACGCGTCCGCTCGACACCATTTACAGCAATTTCATTGACGGGCTCCCCGTGGTACTCCTCTTATTCCGGGGTTTTTGCACCATAAGCAAAAACGAAAGAGATATTACGAGAATAAAAAAATAAAAACAAATAAAAATTAATTACGATAATAAGCAAGACGACTTTCAATGAATTTATTTGAGCAAAAAAAAATTGAAGTTATACGAGATTAACGACTTTTCTTATTGAAGTCGTCCACTCCCTTCACGTTTTTATTTTTTTTAATTTTTTAATTTCTTTATTAATTAAAATATTTATAATTAGTAAATAATATTTTTAAATATATTTAAAATAATATAAATCATACATAATTAATATTTTAAAATTATATTTCATTATAATTTAATTTTTTCAATTTTAATTATTATATATTTTTTAAATTATAATTAATTAATAACAATTTTTTTATTATAAACTATTTAAAATAATAAAAATTTGGGTTAAATATGTTTTTAGTCCCTATACTTTGAGGCGATTTTGGTTTTAGTCCATTTT
>NC_028352.1:24841507-24843706 GCF_000741045.1 Vigna radiata var. radiata | reverse complement strand
TTGACACATTTTTACTTCAATGTTAATTGAGAAACGCGTTTAAAACAACAAATAAAGTTAAAAAAATTTGGTAAAAAGAACTAAAACCAGAGTTTTCTAAAGTTGAAGGGCTAAATTGTACCATAGTTTGAAAATGGACTAAAACCAAAATCGCCTCAAAGTATAGGGACTAAAAACATATTTAATCCAAAAAATTTTAAAAGTCTTGCACCCCTTCACACTTTTGTTTTTTTATTATTTATTATTTAAAATAATTTATAAGTTTTAAATAATATATTTAAATGTATATAAAAAATTTTAAATTATATATAATCAATAATTAAAGTTATTTAATTTTATAAATTAAATAAATTTTTTGGTTTTAATTATTTTTATAATTAAATTAAACTTTTTATAAAAAGTATTTCAACTAAATATTTTTTTACCATAATTATTGTGGTTACATAAATAAAAATATATAAACTTATAATATTTCATT
Organism: Vigna radiata var. radiata; assembly: GCF_000741045.1. Lineage (NCBI taxonomy): Eukaryota > Viridiplantae > Streptophyta > Magnoliopsida > Fabales > Fabaceae > Vigna > Vigna radiata. The sequence goes on along the minus strand of NC_028352.1, from coordinate 24,843,228 downwards.
TTAAATTAATTTTTTATTATGATTAATTTAATTAAATTTATTATATTAAATAAAAATAAATTTACTATATTTCATCATAATAAATTTACTTATAATAAATTTTTACTTAAATTTAATTTATAATAAACTTTCATTATAATAAATTTTCATTATAACAAATTTACTTATAATAAATTTACTTATATTTCATTATAATAAATTTAATTTAAGTAAATTAAATTTATTATAATGAAATAAAATAAATTTATTTATTTTTTATAATAAATTTTTGTTTCAGTAAGATTATTATATTAAAAAAATTAATAATGAAATATAATTTTTTTTTTAATTTTTAATTACATAATTATAATAATTATAGTTATAAATTATTTAATTAAAATAACTTTATAAAAAAATTAATTTAATTACAATAATAATTAAAACCATAAACTTTATTTATTTAATAATTTTAAAAAACTTTACTTATTAATTATATATAATTTAAAATATTTCATATACAATAAAATACATGATTTAAATATTATAAATCATTTTAAATAAAAAAATTAAAAAGTGAAAGTGTGTGGGGATGTACGACTTCAACACAAGAAATGGTCAACCCCCTTGAGATTTTAATTATTTTATTTTTTATTAATTTAATTTTATATTTAATATTTTTATTAATTAAATAGTTTATATTTAATATTTTTATTAATTAAATAGTTTATAATGAAAAAAATAATATTAATTAATTATAATTTGCAAAATAAATATTCTATAATAATAAAAATTCAAAAAAATAAATTATAATGAAATATATTTTTTTTTTCAATTTTTAATTACATAATTACAATAATTATAGTTATAAATTATTTAATTAAAATTATTTTATAAAAAATTAATTTAATTAAATAATAATTAGAATATTAAATTTATTTATTTAATAATATTAAAAAAACTAATTATTAATTAAATATAATTTTAATTATTTTAATTACATTTAAAAACATTATTTATAAATTATAATTGATTTTAATTAATAAAAATATTAAAAAATAGAAAAAGTAAAAACGGGATGTAAGTCTTTAATAAGAAGAGTGGTTAACTTATACAACTTCAATTTTATTTTATTTTTTATTATAAAGAATGGCTTGATAATCGATTAGTAGTTGTTGGTAATCGATTACCAGTTTTATTTTAGAAATCATTTTTGAATACACGACTTCACTACTCTTCGTCGTGAACAGTATAAAATCAGGAAGACGACTTATTCTTTGAAAGTCATTATGCTCTCGACGACTTTCCTATTTGTCTATTTCCGTAATATAGAGGCAAATTTGCCAACCCGGGTGCAAAAAGCCTTCTTCCGGTTACGTTTCAATTCAAAATGCGAATTTTAAAGATTTGGTTTCGATTAGACGTCGTTTCGTTCTTTGTAGGTGAAATACTGTTCAGAGAATAACAAGCGCCTTATCCACTTCTCCACTTCCGAAGTGTACGGGAAAACGATTGGAGCCTTTCTCCCCAAAGATAGTCCTCTTCGTAAGGTAATCTTTCTTTTCCTCTTTAGCCGTTTTCTTTTACGACCGTTCCAGATCTGTGCATTGTGAATTGTGCTTTTTTCTTAATTTGGTAATTGTCGGTTATTTGGATTTAGTGAAGTGACGTGGCTAATTGTTTCTTACGTTTTGTTTAGGTTGTTACTAGTGTATGATTATTGTCTTTTTATCATGTGATTTTGA
>NC_028352.1:24831538-24836252 GCF_000741045.1 Vigna radiata var. radiata | reverse complement strand
AAGACATCCAATAAAACGCAATAATATATATTAAAATATATGTAAAGCAATGCGCAGAAACAGCAACTCTGGATAAAACCAGAATCGTACAGCGTTGATTAAAACCAGAAGTAAGCATACCTTTTAATCTCCAATGTGCGCAGCAGAAAAATAAAACTGAATATAATTTTTCTGAAATATGCCCAAATTGAAAAGCAAAGTTTCAGTCATCTTCAACCTCTCACATGGTTCCAAAATGCGTATACCAAACGCGAACACAGTACGTGAGGGTTTCAGCATCAAAAAATTTCACAGAAAAAATTCACAAAATATTTCTTCTTTCTCCAGTTTCAAAAGAATCAATAAAATTGAAAACGCAATACGCATTGCAAAGGAGTGAAACAAACAAGGCAGAGGATAAACATGCTCTGATACCAAATGTAAAAAACATGTTCATACAAATTCATACTGAAGATTCAATAAATCTAAATACATCAAACAAGACATTTAATCATATTCAGATTTATAAGAATAGAAGCGGAAGCAGAAAGACCAACCTCCAGCCATTGTTGTACGCTTTCCTAATTTTTGGTTTCTGAACTCTTGCTCTTAGAACACGATGGTGATGTATATGAAGGAAAGAGTAGGCTCAGTGANCTGATATGAAATTTGCTGAAGAATCTGTATTACTCCAAAAACCAGAGTATTAAGGTTATAAGAGATTGTGGTGGAGGAATGATGGGCACGTTCTTAAAACGGTTTTTACCTTAAAAAGTAAATGGACCACTTTTCAGAATATTAACTGCTTTATAATATTAACTAAAAAGAAATAAAATAAATGTGAAAGATATAATATTATATAATATAATATTAAAAATGTAACCTTTCTTCTTTATAAGGCTAACATTATCGTTATGTTTTTTGTTCTTTAGGATCAGATTAGTGTTGGTTTTTTCAATTTTGCAGAATTCTTCTCTATCTGTTTTTCTGGTTTTGGATTGGCTGCAAGACTTCGTATTTTGTTCTTTCTTGCGATGAGATTAGATTATATGTGTTGTTTGTTATGTTGTGTTAGGATCCGGCGTACTTTGTCCTTAAAGAAGACGAATCTCCTTGCATTTATGGTTCTATTGAAAAGCAGAGGTGGACTTACGCCTGTGCTAAACAGTTGATTGACAGGCTGATTTATGGTGAGATTTATTTTATTTTTTGTTTTGATGCAGTGTTTCTTTCTAAATAATCCGATGATGAGGTTTGATTGTTCTCACTTATGTGATTGTTGGCAGCTGAGGGCGCTGAAAATGGCTTGGAATTCACCATTGTTAGGCCTTTTAACTGGATTGGACCTAGAATAGATTTCATTCCTGGCATCGATGGTCCAAGTGAGGGTGTTCCTCGGGTTCTTGCATGCTTTAGCAATGTTAGTTACTTACTTTTGATGAATTTTGTTCTGAGTTTTCAAAAACTTGTTCAAAATTCCTCAATTTTTCTTTTACTGCAGAATCTTCTCAGAGGAGAGCCCCTTAAGCTTGTAGACGGTGGACAGTCTCAAAGAACCTTTGTTTACATTAAAGATGCTATTGAGGCTGTCTTGTTGATGATTGTAGGTTCTTGTCTATTTTTTCTTTATTTTTGAGACTAATTTTCTAAACACAGGCCAGGCCAGGCCATGTGACTTTGTTCATCTTAAATTATTAATTCACTGAGTTTCATGTCTTGTTTTACAGGAAAATCCTGCCAGAGCTAATGGTCATATATTTAATGTCGGTAACCCAAACAACGAGGTTACTGTTAGGCAGCTTGCTGAAATGATGGTTCAGGTGAAGTGATCTAGTTTTTAATTATTTGACCTACTGTTAGAATTTAAGCCTAATGTTTCTGAAATTCAATAATGAATTGTTAATTCTATTTCATTCTACAGGTTTACTCAAAGGTGAGTGGAGAAAAACCTCCTGAAACCCCAATCATTGATGTGAGCTCAAAAGAATTTTATGGTGAGGGATATGATGACTGTGACAGGAGAATGTCTGACATGACCATAATAAACAAGCAGCTTGGTAAGTTTCCTCACCTTCTCACTCTATTTGACCTTCTAAGAATGTATCTTACTTGACCTGATTGATAATTTGCCAGGTTGGAAACCTAAGACTTCGCTCTTGGACCTGCTGGAATCCTCTCTGACCTATCAGTACAGGACATATGCTGAAGCCATCAAGAAAGTAATTGCAAAACCCGTTGCAAGTTAAGCTTTTACAGGAATGGTGATTTGCTATCTTGGAGAAGGGTGTCGTTGCCTAAGTTTTCTGCCATATTTCACTGGTTGATTTTATATAAATGGTAAATTTTCTTCCTTTCGGTTTCCTTAGCCAGCAGTAGGCAGCTCACATAAGTCATTGCCCTAAATGTATGTTCTGGAGAAGTAGGAATTTATATATAGGGCAATCTGTGCTGCTATGTAATTTTAATGTAGACTTTGCGTTACTAAACATCTTGAGGCATTTTATAATATTAGAGAAGATGTTTTTTTATGTGTTTTTAGGGATGTCTCCAACATTGTTTTGTTGTCTTTCATTTTTGGTTACTTTTTTTTTTCTCTCTCCCTCTCTCTCTATTATCTATTATCAAATATATATTGACATCTGGACATTCTTAATAGTTTTTTAATGTTTTTGTTAATTACATTATAGTTATTTAATAAATTATGGTCGATATTTATAATCAGTGTGTTCTCACGACATTATTAAGATGTGATCACCGTGGCTTAGTGGGATAGTAAATTAGTATCGTCACAGAAATTTCTGTCACGACACACTTTTTAAGGATTGAATTGGAAAATTCGATTTATAGATGAAAAAAATGTGAACAAATGTTATTTTGGTGTGGCCAAGCGTGATGTTTTTATGTAATTTCTTTTCACAATTTTCCACTTCTTTTTTGCAAAACTGGTTGAACACAACATTTTTTAAAAAGATGATTCCGATAATATTTTATCATCATTTGAAGTTATAAGGGGTTTTTAAATAAAGGTCATTATTGTGTTTGTGTAAAAAGAAGACATGTTAATCTCTAGTTAAATACGGAACCACGTAACACAAGAATTCAAATGTGAATTGAAAGTTTCACTTTTAACAAACAAAAAATTATATTAAAAAAAAGATATATATTGAATTTTAAGATTTTGTGTTGAATAAGGTGTACGGTGATTTATATAAATAACTCATATCAGATAGAAAATTTTTAATAGTAATTAATTTGAGAGAATAAAAATGGGTGAATTTGAAGATAAATGAATATAAAAGTAAAGTTGTTTGGATTGAAAAAAGATAAGAAGAAATGAAAATTTGTGAATAATTTCATTAGTGTAGATGATAAAAATTTTAAAAATTAAATTAAGGATAAAATAATTTCAAAAATTAAATTAAGTATAACAAAAAATATTTAAAAGTATCAATTCAAGCTCAAATACATTAAAATAAAATTTGAAACTTTAAATAAACTAATTTTATTTTATATAATATTTAATTATTAATTATTTAATTGATTAAAATTATTATATCATTGGATAGGGTGATGATTGACATTTTCCTCACCAATTTAAGGGTGTGTTCACTTAGAAAGATAAATTTTGAGGAGAGGAAGTGATGAATTTGAGAGTAAATTAAATGTTTTTTTTTTTTAAGGATTTTAAAGTGAGTAAGAGTGGATGTAAAAGTCATTGTAAAAATTAGTGTAAAATTTGATCATAAATAAAAAAATGTTTAAATTAATAGAAAATAAAAATTACTAAAATATCTTGGTAATAAAAATAATATAAATGATATTTATTAATAATATATTTATTGATAAATATATTATAAAGATGAAAAAAATCAAAATTATTATAAATCAATATTTTTTTAGGATTATTATTATTATTATTATTATTATTATTATTAACAATCACATGCATTTGCTTCATTATCAAATATTCATATTTTTAATATTTCTCGTATTCATATTAAAGAAACATAGTACTCTTAATAACAAATTAGATTAAATTAGATTAAGTGAACAATATGAATCTATTTTTTTCCTTTTTTCTTTTTTCCTTCTTCACCAAGAGTGCATTCCTCCAAAGTAAACACATTACAAGAGTTTGCTGTGAAAGTTTAAAAGAAAAAAAATTTAGCATTGAAATTCTCACTTGCAAAGCATTTCTGCACCTTTTATCTTTTCATCTCTTTGAAAGAAACAGAAGTTTAAAGTTTATAGTTTCTCTTCATATTCCACTTAGATAGACTAATAAAAATACATGTCATGTGTTAAAAACCTAACATTAGTTAATAAAAAAAATGCATTGAAATAAATAGCTAGAATAAGTATCTCATATCAAATCCATAATAAAATTTAATTCACAATTGAAAAAAAAATGGTTAGAAATCTAAGTATAAATTAAAAATCCCACATTAATTGAAAAAAATATATAAGAAAATTAAGTTATTTGATTTTAAAACTCTATAATACTCTTAAAAATTTACATTTCAATTGTAATTTCATTTGACGCTTGTAATTATTATGAATTGAGAATAAAAAAGTATACAAAATTAGTTGAGAATAAAAAACTACTTATTAAGATAAGGAAATTAAATCAAAACTAAATCAACTCTTCGATTCTTGTTTTATATTATAATATTATATTATTTTCCTAATGAGTTGTTTATAAATAACTATTATAAGATTATATTATTTCAAAATA